>NC_041383.1:622566574-622665048 GCF_002162155.2 Triticum dicoccoides
CGCCTAAGTATCTGAAATCCTACCGAGTGGAGAGCGGACCTCCCACTCGGGGGCTTAGCTGCAGCCGAATGCTCGCCTAAGTATCTGAAATCCTACCGAGTGGAGAGCAGACCTCCCACTCGGGGGCTTAGCTGCAGCCCAATGCTCGCCTAAGTATCTGAAGTCCTACCGAGTGGAGAGCAGACCTCCCACTCGGAGGCTTAGCTGCAGCCCAATGCTCGCCTAAGTATCTGAAATCCTACCGAGTGGAGAGCAGACCTCCCACTCGAGGGCTTAGCTGCAGCCCAATGCTCGCCTAAGTATCTAAAGTCCTACCGAGTGGAGAGCAGACCTCCCACTCGGAGGCTTAGCTGCAGCCCAGTGCTCGCCTAAGTGTGTTGGGGAACAAGTCGATTGCAATAAGCGCTTCGCTTAAACCTGCAAAAGACACCTCAAACCAAATGCGAACATATTCAACAACGAATCCAAGTTCTGATAATGCCTAATGGAACCGAAAGTGCTCAGGCGCTAGGCCTGTTAAGGTTTGTCGGTTATAAAACTCACTCGGCATACCAAGGAAAATTTAAAGTATCAAGCTCAGAAGTTTTTTACCCCTCCTGTGGAGGGCTGGAAGGTGCCACAAACTCGTCCAGGTCAATTCCATCTGCAATCCGAGTGGCAGCGGCAATGAAGGTCTCCATGAAAGATCTGAAGTCGTGCTTCTTGGTGTTAGCCACCCTAAGGGCCACCAGCTTGTCCTCTCATGCATCCTTGCAGTGAACGCGGACCAGAGACAGAGCAACATCCGCACCGCACCTGGCCGAAGACTTCTTCCACTCCTGCACTCGACTTGGGACCTCGTTCAGTCGAGTCATCAGAGACTCGAGGTCGTTCTGGAGCGTCTCTCTTGGCCAGAGTGTTGGGTCGATGCGAGAAGTTGCGACCTTCAGCCTTGCAAGATAATCGATGATAGCAGCAACACGAGATTCAAGCCGGAGCATGTTCATGGTGACTTCATCTTTCACGGGAGAGTTGATGGGGTCCAGGTTTACTTCCAGTCGACCAGTCTTCTCTTCAAAGTTCTGACAGAATTCTGCAAGCACGACCATCAAGTCAAGACAAACAGTCGGAGGTTACAATTAAATATTTGGTTGATACAAAGGGTTACCTTCAAGCATGAGGAACAGCTTCTTGGCGAGACCATCCAGATAAGCCTCTAGATCATTCTTCTTCCTCTTCAATTCACTGGCCTTGTCATTCAGGGTGGTCTTGTCGCTTTTCAGTCGACTGACCTCCTGGTTGGCAGCATCCAGAGCAGCTTTCAGATTGGTGTTTTCTTCTTTGAGCTTGGTCACTGAAGCCAGCTTCTCATCAGCAAGCCTGGTCTTCTCTAAAGCAGTTTTTTGCATCTCAGCCAAGTCAAGCTCTTGTTTGTTTAGGGCATCCCTCACTTTGTCTGCAAAGTTACAGTGAAGATTAAATTGGGAAGCAAGTGAGAGGCAAAGGCAATCGTCAAAGGCCTCACCAAGCATACCTTTAGCTTCCTCCTTCGCCTTCGTGAAGTTCTCTTGGGCCAGTTTTAGATCAAGCTCAAGTTGAATGTGTTTGTTCTCCAGCTCAGTATAATGAGCCGCAAGGTCACAGGATTTCTACGAAGAACCAATCGACAAATGTCAAAGACGACTCACTTCCGAGTGAGTAAGGAAAAATCATAACGTTTCTAAGACTACGGCCGAATGCAAACATTCGACCATAGTCTCGGGGACTACACCCAGTGGGTGCACTCAGCGTGCCCCCACTAGTTTCATCAGTTAGAGTCGACCAGTCGACCAACAAAAAAAATGGGAGGTGTTCTTCAGACTATAGTCAACTGCCCGCAGTCGACCACAGTCTCGGGGACTACACCCAGTGGGTGCACTCAGCATGCCCCCACCGGTCTATGAATCTATTCGGCCTAGACGAATAAGGAAAAACTTAAGACATAAAGCCTATGGTCGACTGCCAGCAGTCGACCATAGCCTTGGGGACAACACCCAGTGGGTGCACTCAGCGTGCCCCCACTAGTCCGGAATTTCAGTTGACATACCCAGTGGGTGTAGGACAAACTCCAAGAATTGCAGAAAGAAGAGTTTGGAGATATCATATCCTAACAGAACAGGCAGTGACCGACTAACCTAAACATTACTTTGAAGAGCCGAACTGGCGTCATAGGCTGCCTGGCTAGCTTCTCGTATTGCCTTCACTTGCTCCATCATGACCCCCGCTTGGCGTATTGCTTCTCTAGCAGCGCTAGCTTGGTCTTCTGGAACGGGGTAGGTGGAGAAAAGCGAGGGTTGGGCGGCACTCGACGACGAAGGGCGAGCACTCGTCAACGGCACCGCGAAAGTTATGGTGGGTCGAGCGACATTGTCTCCCTCCGCGACCAACGTCTCGGGTGCCGGCACATCCTGAGTCGCCTTGCCAGCAGACGTTTTCTTGCTCCTCCTCGGCCGTGGTGGTTCTTCATCGTCGTCGTCAGGAAGGTCAATAACAATGTTAGATGAAACTGCAGAAAGAGTCAAAATTAGAGACAATGAGTCAGTCGACTGAAAATGGCATCACAAGAGTCATACCAGGCTTCGATGTTGCGGCATCCTCCATCTCATGGTCTTCGGCCCTCGCCGAAGTGTCGGAAGTAGCAGCGCTGCAGTTCCAAAAGTCAGTCGATTGATCCATGATTCGACCAAGAACAAGTTCATGAAACAGGGAAAACTCAAAACTACCATTACCCTGAGATTGTGGGGATCACCATCTTCATCTTCGGCAAGACCTTCACGGGTTTCGACGGTCCCACTCGAGATTGCTTCGGAGCCTTCTCAGTCGGCGCCGGAGAAGTCGTCCGAGGGCGCTTGGTCGACTGGGTAGCGGTCGCCACCCCCTTACCGCGCTCAGTCACGGGATCATGGACAAGCTTCGAGCGTCTCTCCAAGCGGGGAGGCACAACTTCCTCCTCCTCCTCCTCATCTTCCTCCTCACCAGAGTCGTCGCCCTCGTCGTCATCGTCAGCATTCGAGTCCCACTCCTCTGGGCTTTTGCCCCCGCTTCCTTCCTCCTCCTCGGTCGGCATCTGCGCCCCATTGGGCACCGAGTATAATTCAGTGGTGGCCTGTCAGATAACAAAGCAAAAGAAAGATCAATCGACCAATTCGCGGCAAAGCAGAATGGATGAAGCAAGATCACAATCGGAGATAAGTGGTCATACCGTGTCCGGTGTATAAGTACAGTCGAGTGGCGGGATCCTCCTAGCCCCTCGAGGGTTGTCCTTGTTCCCTATGATGGCGGCCACCCACCTCTCCAGCGTGGCGTCGTCGACTGCTTCTGGATGGACCCGAGTGGTGTCTTCGGTACCACAGTACAACCACATCGGGTGGCCTCGGAACTGAAGCGGTTGGATGCGCCGCCTAAGGAAGACTTCCAGAAGGTCCATGCCCGTCACTCCGTCCCGAACGAGTTGGACCACACGCTCCATCAACATTTTTACCTCGGCTTTCTCCTCAGGGAGCACCTTCAGAGAAGACGGTTTGTCCACTCGGTCCATGGAGAACGGAGGGAGACCGGTCGACTGCCCCGTCGTCGACTCGTTTTGGCAGTAGAACCAAGTCGACTGCCACCCTCTGACCGACTCAGGAAGGGTCATGGTCGGGAAAGTGCTCTTGTTCCTCAATTAAATCCCAAGACCCCCACACATCTGAATGACCTTGGTCCTCTCATCGTCCAGACTCGCCTTTTTCACTGTCTGCGAGCGGCAGGTGAATATGTACTTGAAGAGACCCCAGTGCGGTCGACAACCCAGGAAGTTCTCGCACATGGACACAAAGGCAGCAAGATAGGCGACGGAATTGGGATTGAAATGATGGAGTTGTGCCCCAAAGAAATTCAGAAACCCTCGGAAGAAAACACTCGGCGGCAGAGAGAAACCACGATCTATGTGAGTGGCTAAGAGAACGCACTCACCCTCCTGCGGTTGCGGTTGACACTCGGACCCCGGGAGCCTCGCCGACCCGTGGGGGATCAGTCCCTCATTGGCCAGGTCATTGAGGTCCTTCTCAGTGATGGTCGAGCGGATCCAGTCCCCTTGGACCCAACCCTTCGGCAGGCGGGACCTCGACGAAGATCCGCCCTGACTAGACGGTCTCCCCTTTGCTTGCCCCGTCGCCATCGCCTTCTTTGCGCGCTCTAGAGCCGCCGTCTTCTCCTTCACCATTATCACCGGTGAAGCACTCGAGAGGTGGATAAGGCGGAGGTGGGAGCAGGCGCTGTGGGCGGAGGCACAGAGGGAAGAGAGGAGAATGGGGAGGCACTGTTCAAAAACTCCTCCCCGACGCTTTATATAAGGGCACTTCCGAGTGGCTGACGAGTGGGTCCGAGCAGACCTGTCACATCCCGAAACAATCGCGCACGCACGATACCTGGCGAAAAAGGCGGCGCGGAAATCGAGGCGTCCATGCCTTATCTCGCCCGATTGCCGCGGATCGCCCCGCTTCGCGCGCTTCCCAAATTTCAGATCCCGCAAAATCCGCTAACAGCAGATCAATCTGTCAGACGATATCCTTCCCGCGATCCGTCGCTCGGAAGTTCACTAAAGCTCAAAAGTTCACTCGACAGAAGATAAGAATGGATCAAGGCGATTGAAGTAAAAGTTGACGCCAACGTCGAAAGGAAGATCGCTGATCCAAGATACGACACAATCAAAACATGGAAAATGAGTCGGAGAAAATCATCAACTCCTTCCTCACTCGAACCTCAATCCATTCGGGGGCTAATGATGATGTTATGTACCTAGGGTAGGGTCATGGGCCTATCCAGGATACCATGCCCAAGGACATCCTTAGACGAAGCTACCTTCCAATCGACCAAGAGAGGCTCCACTCGACCGGCTAGAAGACACTCGACCATGAAGACTCACTCGACCGTCAGAAGTTCAGGATCTACTCTGCATCCAAACGGTTTGTAATTAAGTAGTCTTAATGGTCATGATGGCACTTTATTTAGGGCGTTACCAGTAACGCCCGACCTTAATGTACTTTAACCCTCTGCTAACGTGGGATGGCTGGGGTCTTGGCGTCCTCTATATAAGCCACCCCCCTCCACTGGTAGAAGGGTTCGCACCCCTGTAATTCATATACACAGAGATCAGTCGACCGCCTCCGGGCTCCGAGACGTAGGGATGTTACTTCCTCCGAGAAGGGCCTGAACTCGCTAAACACTCGTGTGTACAACTACTCCATAGCTAGGATCTTGCCTCTCCATACCTACCCCCCATTCTACTGTCAGACTTAGAACCACGACACTCACTCTCTACTGTTGAGCTTCTCCCCAGTTACTAAAACCATCCCTTGCATTGTCTTCAACAAGGTAATCCACATCATCCATTCTAGTCCGAGCATGTCATTCTTTTGAACTCCTTCAAGTGACCGTTTTTGATTTGCCTTAAGCTAGTATAAAGAGTTTCAATGATCTCTGAATCAAAGGTAATTCTTTTTGCCACTTAAGGGGATATATCTACGAGTCACCATCCCTAAGGTGTCTCGTTGTGGTATCATGGCAACTCAACTCCTCGCTACATTGACAACCGTTCACCACCCTCTTAGGTGTGGAATTGTTGTCTACCTAGTGAACCCTTGTCATCTGTTCCACTCCATCCCTCTAGATGTGTGCTTCGTGTCTCAATTCGAGAGATGTTGTTATGTCTCATTCTGTGAGTTAATCCCGAGTTGTTCGATCTTCGAGAAGATCGATCCTTCTAGAGTCTCCTTCTTCTCTCATTGTCATGTTAGTTGGAGTTCTCAAAGCAAGACGACAAGACAAAGATGAGGATCAAATCAACGTTCTTATGAAGTGCAACCTGAATCATGAAGTTTATGCTAGCTTTCTGTCCCTTTTGTCTTCTTAACTCACGTCTTGAATCTCGGGCCGAGATTCTTGTTTAGTGGGGGTGAGTTGTCACATCCCTAGTTCTGGTATGCACTAGACTAGCCCTTCATGTGTGCATCATGTTTAAATTTCTTTTAAACCTGAAATGGGGATTGCCTAAACCCTAGCACCAGATCAAATCAAATAGGTACAACATAAAATCATTTTCAATGAACCTAAAATGACCTTCTAAAATGTTCATCATCTTTGCCTTGGTCTTAAACCTCTGACAAAAATGGTGCACAATTTTCCTAAGGTCACTGAATTAAATCATAAGTATTTGAATTTGGACATTTAAATTCTATAAGATATTTTAAATGTCCAAATACTCCTAAAATGAAATGTTCCATGTTGGATTTATTCTATACAGTGGGCATGTGCAGTTTAGTGAATTTTGAAAGGGTCTAGGTATTTTTAGAAAAGCCCTAAAGATTACAGAATAATAGAAAACAAAAACAAATGAAAACCCTCTTACCTGGCCAAACCCATGCCCCGGCCCACCTGGCGGCCTAGCATTGTGCTGGCCCGTGCCAGCCAGCTGCTTCGTCCCCTCCAGGCAGGCAGGGAGGTGACACCGACGAGCGCGAGCTCGCCACGGCGCCACCTGCTTGCCGCCCGCGCCCCTGGACGTCTGGACGACCTCCACGTCGTCGCCCCGACCCCCCGGACCCCTCCATTCGCCCCCAACTCCTCTTCCTCGCCCGTTCCCCGCCATGGCCGAAACCTCCATGGACGCGCCGCCGTAACCCCATGCCCACAGCCACTCCCTCGCTCCATCTCTGCCTCCCCGAGCTCCGTATCATCTCCAGCTTCATCCTCGACGAGCCAAGCCTCGTCGGACGCCCTGCAGCGCCGCCCCCGACGCCTTCTTCTTCCTCGAGTTGCCGAGATCGCCTCCGCCGCCCCGCTCGCTCCGGCCCCTCCCCGAGCTCACCGACTCGCTCGTCGTGTTCTACGTGGGCTTCTGATCACCCTCTCCCTTTCCGTTTTCTCTCTTGCACGCCGTAGCCGCCACGCCCCTCTCACACGACTACGCCGCCTCCTGCACTCGCCGCCGACACGACTCCGACGACCATTTGGTCCGGGCGTCGTGTCCAACATGCTCGCTGCCTTGCATAGCTGTTGTAGGTGCCACAAACGCGATACCACGGCCACTGCAGCCCCGTAGCCACAAACACCCGAACGCCGGCGCCGCCCCGAGCTCATTTTCGGCGAGCTCCGGCCGTCCCCGCTGCTGTCGCATGCCTCCCTGGATGCGTGCGAGCCCCAGCTCCCCGCGCGTGCTCTCGGCCGCCCGTTTGGTCGCCGGAGACGCAAACCCGAGCCCCTCCACCGCGTCTGGCCTCGCCGGCGTCATGTCGCCGGTGGGTTTGACCCTGCTGACAATTGATTGGGTGGGCCCAGTTTGACCCCCTGGGTCACTAACATGTGGGCCACCCTTGTTAATTATTAGTTAGGTTAGTTTAGCACTAATTAATCTAGATTAGTGCTTAACCTAACACTAACTAACTCTGTTTAGTTAGTTAACTAACCACTGACACGTGGGTCCTACAGGTCAGGTTTGACCTGGCCGACCCAGTTGACCGCTGACATCACCCTGACGCAGTGCTGATGCATTAATTCAATTACTGGAGTTTTTCTTATACAGGAAATTCCAGAATATAGTACAAACTTCTAAAAATCATAGAAAATCAACCGTAACTCAAAATGAAATAATGTATATATGAAAAATGATCAGAAAAATCCAATCTATCCATCTGTACCATTTTCGTGCATGTTAGAACAACTATAGCTGATGTTTAGCACAAATCATATAAATGGCATTTAAATAACCACATGTGGAGTTTGAATTTGAATCTTGGATTCAAACCAACTTCATTTAATCTGGTTTTAGCTGCATTAGCACAAACCACAGCATATTTCCATGTCACATTCATGCATCATATTGTTGCATTGCATTGATTGTGTTCTCCCTTGTTTGCCGGTATTTGTCCCCTCTCAGTAGACGACGTTTCGACGATGAGTTCGATGACACCGATGAAGAACTATACTATCTTCAGAAGTGCCAGGCAAGCAAACCCCCTTGTTCATTTGATACAATCCCACTCTCTCGCTCATGCTCTCTTTTACTGCATTAGGACAACAATGATTCAACTGTTACATGCTGTGGTAGTTGAACCCCTTTCCTCTGCATGACCTGTCATTGCCACAGTAAATAGATGAAACCCACTAGCATGAGTAGGAGTTGTTTGAGCCCTGATGTGCCTACTCATTCATGCTTGTTTGTCATGCCTGCTATTGCTTAGAGTTGTGTCAGGTCTGATTCATCGGGGATGAATTGGAGGTGTGTGAACATGTCCTACTGTTGAGAGCTAAGTGTGTGAACACGATTTGGTAAAGGTAGCAGTGAGAGGCCATGTAGGAGTACATGGTGGGTTGTCTCATTGAAGCCGTCCTTAGGAACTGAGTTCTGTGTTTGTGATCCATGAACAGTTACTACCACACATTGGGCTCCGGGCACTCCAAGCTCTCTCGACTTATTAATCAACTTGATCTCTGTCCAGGAGTTGCAACTAGTTTCTGGTGTTTGTAGGTAGTGTTAGTAGTCTACCAAGTGGCACCCGGTACAGGTGGGCTTGGGACAGACTAGGCACCATGGCACGATGTACCAAGCGTAGATCCACCCGTCGAGGTGGGCTTGGGAACCCTGCACACATCGTTTGGGGCCATGAGCGACACCCCGGCCGGATCTCCTTGCGGATGGAACCTGAATAGGCGATAAACCCGGACGAGAGACTTGTGTGGTTAGTCAGGTTGTGGCCGACTCCCTCGCCAGGCTTCCGCTTGAAGGTTGCCGAGATACACGAGGTGTACATGGCGGTAAGTGGTGAGAGCGTGTGTGAAGAAGTACACCCCTACAGGGTTAACATCATCTATTTGAATAGCCGTGTCCGCGGTAAAGGACTTCTGGGTTGCCTGTACAATTCATAGACAAGTGAAAGCGGATACTCTAAAATACGCAAGATAAGCGTGAGTGCTATGGATGGCGTTCTCGTAGGGAGACGGGAGCGGATCCATAGTGGTGTATTGATATGGTGAATATGTGTACTCGTGTGCGCCATCTCAAAAGAGTTACTTGCAGTCGTAGTTTAGGATAGCCACCGAGTCAAAGTTGGCTTGCTGCAGTTAAACCCCACCATCCCCTTGTTGATAATGATGCATATGTAGTTAGATCTGATGTAAGTCTTGCTGGGTACATTTGTACTCACGTTGCTTAATTTATTTTTTTGCAGAGAGACTTCAGTCTCGCTAGTAGTACCACGTGGACTTCGACGTTTAGCTTGTTACCTCAGCTACGATCTTGTGCCCTCGGCAAGATCTGGTAGATAGTCAGGCTTCTCAGCCTTTTTCATTTCTAGATGTCTGTACTCAGACATGTTAAGCTTCCGCATGTGCTTTGACTTGTATGCTCTGATTGTTGGGTCATGAGACCCATGTTTGTAATATCTCACTCCTCGGAGCCTATTGAATAAAATACTTGAGTCGTAGAGTCATGTTGTGATGCCATGTTGTATTTGCACATATCGAGCATATTGTGTGTATGTTATTGACATGCTTGGTATGTGTGGGGTCTGACAACCTAGTTGTTTATCCTTGGTAGCCTCTCTTACCAGGAAATGTCTCCTAGTGCTTCCACTGAGCCATGGTAGCTTGCTACTGCTCCGGAACACTTAGGTTGGCCGGCATGTGTCCTTCTTCGATCCTGTGTCTGTCCCTTCGGGGAAATGTCACGCGGTGTCTACCGGAGTCCTGTTAGCCTGCTACAGCCCGGTTTACCAGAGTCCTGCTAGCCCAGTTGCTACAGCCCGGATCCACTCGCTGATGACTGACACGTTCGTTGTTGGGTCATGTATGCCTGTCCCTGTAAGTTAGTGCCACTTTGGGTTCACGTCTAGCCATGTCAGCCCGGATTCTTTGTCATATGGATGCTAGCGGCACTATCATATACGTGAGCCAAAATGTGCAAACGGTCCCGGGCCAGGTAAGGTGGCACCCGTGGGAATACCGTGCGTGAGGCCGCAAAGTGATATGATGTGTTACATGCTAGATCGGTGTGACTTAGGATCGGGGTCCTGACAGAAGTTGAGTCAGACTCAATGCCCGACCACTGCAGAAGATAGAGAGAAAATGAAAGTCATTCCCTATGCTTCAGGCATAGGTTCTATCATGTATGCAATGTTGTGTACCAGACCTGATGTGTGCCTTGCTATAAGCATAGCAGGGAGGTACCAAAGTAATCCCAGAGTGGAGCACTGGACAACGGTCAAGAACATCCTGAAATACCTGAAAAGGACTAAGTATATGTTTCTCATTTATGGAGGTGACAAAGAGCTCGTTGTAAACGGTTACGTCGATGCAAGCTTTGACACTAATCCGGATGACTCTAAGTCGCAAACCGGATACGTATTTTTATTGAATGGAGGAGCTATCAATTGTGCAGTTCAAGCAGAGTGTCGTGGCGGGATCTACGTGTGAAGCGGAGTACATTTTTGCTTTGGAAACAACAAATGAAGGAGTCTGGATGAAGGAGTTCATATCCGATATAGGTGTCATACCTAGTGCATCGGGTCCAATGAAAATCTTTTGTGACAATACTGGTGCAATTGCCTTGGCAAAGGAATCCAGATTTCACAAGAGAGCCAAGCACATCAAGAGACACTTCAATTCCATTAGTCATCAAGTGTCGGAGGGAGACATAGAGATTTGCAAGATACATATGAATCTGAATGTTGCAGACTCATTGACTAAGCCTCTTCCACGAGCAAAACATGAACGACACCAAAACTCCATGGGTGATAGAATCATTACTTTGTAATCTAGATTATTGACTCTAGTGCAAGTGGGAGACTGAAGGAAATATGCCCTAGAGGCAATAGTAAAGTTATTATTTATTTCCTTATTTCATGATAAATGTTTATTATTCATGCTAGAATTGTATTAACCGGAAACTTAGTACATGTGCGAATACATAGACAAAACATAGTGTCCCTAGTATGCCTCTACTTGACTAGCTCGTTAATCAAAGATGGTTATGTTTCCTAACCATAGACATGTGTTGTCATTTGATGAAGGGGATCACATTATTAGGAGAATGATGTGATGGACATGACCCATCCGTTAGCTTAGCATTATGATCGTTACAGTTTCATTGCTACTGCTTTCGTCATGACTTATACATGTTCCTCAGACTATGAGATTATGCAACTCCCGAATACCGAAGGAACACCTTGTGTGCTATCAGACATCACAACGTAAATGGGTGATTATAAAGATGCTCTACAGGTGTCTCCGAAGGTGTTTGTTGGGTTGGCATAGATCGAGAGTAGGATTTGTCACTCCGTGTTTCGGAGAGGTATCTCTGGGCCCTCTCGGTAATGCTCATCACTATAAGCCTTGCAAGCAATGTGACTAATGAGTTAGTTGCAGGATGATGTATTACAAAATGAGTAAAGAGACTTGCCGGTAACGAGATTGAACTAAGTATGATGATACCGACGATCGAATCTCGGGCAATTAACATACCGATGACAAAGGGAACAACGTATGTTGTTATGCGGTTTGACCGATAAAGATATTTGTAGAATATGTAGGAGCCAATATGAGAATCCAGGTTCCGCTATTGGTTATTGACCGGAGATGTGTCTCGGTCATGTCTACATAGTTCTCGAACCCGTAGGGTACGCACACTTAATGTTCGATGACGATATGTATTATGAGTTACGTGTTTTTGATGACTGAAGTTTGTTCAGAGTCCCGGATGAGATCACGGATGTGACGAGGAGTCTCGAAATGGTCGAGACATAAAGATTGATATATTGGACCATGTTATATTCATATACCGGAAGTGTTCCGGGAAGTTTCGGGTAAAACCGAAGTGACGGAGGGGTTACCGGAACCCCTCGGGAGAACTAATGGGCCACCATGGGCCTTAGTGGAGAGAGAGGAGGGCAGCCAGGGCAGGCCGCGCCCCCTGGAGTCCGAATAGGACAAGGGAATGGGGCGGTTCCCCCTTTCCTACTCCATCTCCCTCTCCTTCCTTTCCCCTCCCTTCCTTGTGATGGAATCCTAGTAGGACTAGTAGTCCTGGTAGGACTCCCTCTCCTTGGGCGCGCCCCTAGGGCGGGCCGGCCTCCCCCTTGATCCTTTATATACGGGGGTAGGGGGGCACCCTAGAACACACAAGTTTCTCTTAACCGTGTGCGGTGCCCCCCTCCACAGTTACACACATCGATCATACCAATTGTAGAGCTTAAGTGAAGCCCTGCACCGATAACATCATCATCACCATCTCCACGCCATCGTGCTAATGATACTCACCCTCGTCCTCAACTAGATCAAGAGCACGAGGGGCGTCATCGACCTGAACGTGTGATGAACGTGGAGGTGCCGTACCTTCGGTACTTGGATCGGTTGGATCATGAAGAAGTTCGACTACATCATCCGCGTTATTGAAACGTTTCCGCTTTCGGTCTACGAGGGTAGGTGGACACACTCTCCCCTCTCCTTGCTATGCATCACCTAGATAGATCTTGCGTGATCATAGGATTTTTTTTGAAATTACTGCGTTCCCCAACAGATAGTCTCACATCAACTAGGTGTATCAACGGGCTATAGAGATGCCCATCAATAGATATCAATGTGAGTGAGTAGGGATTGCCATGCAACAGATGCACTAGAGCTATAAGTGTATGAAAGCTCAAAAAGAAACTAAGTGTGTGTGCATCCAACTTGCTTGCTCACGAAGACCTAGGGCATTTTGAGGAAGCCCATCATTGGAATATACAAGCCAAGTTCTATAATGAAAAATTTCCACTAGTATATGAAAGTGACAACATAGGAGACTCTCTATCATGAAGATCATGGTGCTACTTTGAAGCACAAGTGTGGAAAAAGGATAGTAACATTGCCCCTTCTCTATTTTTCTCTCATTTTTTATTTGGGCCTTCTCTTTTTCCTCTTTTTTTTCGTCCGGAGTCTCATCCCGACTTGTGGGGGAATCATAGTCTCCATCATCCTTTCCTCACATGGGACAATGCTCTAATAATGAAGATCATCACACTTTTATTTACTTACAACTCAATACTTAGAACAAAATATGACTCTATGTGAATGCCTCCAGCTGTGCAATGATTCAAGAGTGACATGTATGAAAAAATTATGAATGGTGGCTTTGCCACAAATACGATGTCAACTACATGATCATGCAAATCAATATGACAATGATGGAGCGTGTCATAATAAACGGAATGGTGGAAAGTTGCATGGCAATATATCTCGGAATTCTATGGAATGCCTTAATAGGTAGGTATGGTGTATGTTTTGAGTAAGGTAATGGTGGGTGTTATGATACCGGCGTAAGTTGCGCGGCACAAAAGAGGCTAGCAATGGTGGAAGGGTGAGAGTGCGTATAATCCATGGACTCAGCATTAGTCATAAAGAACTCACATACTTATTGCAAAAATTTACAAGTCATCAAAACAAAGTACTACACGCATGATCCTAGGGGAAGGGTTGGTAGGAGTTAACCATCGCGTGATCTCGACCTCCATTCATAAGGAAGACAATCAATAAATAAATCATGCTCCAACTTCATCACATAACGGTTCACCATACGTGCATGCTATGGGAATCACAAACTTTAACACAAGTATCTCTCAAATTCACAACTACTCTACTAGCATGACTCTAATATCACCATCTTCATATCTCAAAACAATCATAAAGAATCAAACTTCTCATAGTATTCAATGCACTTCATACGAAATTTTTTATTATACCCATCTTGGATGCCCATCATATTAGGACTAAATTTATAACCTAAGAAAATTACCATGTTGTTCTAAAATACTCTCAAAATAATACAAGTGAAGCATGAGAGTTCAACAATTTATATAAAATAAAACCACCGATGTGCTCTAAAAAGATATAAGTGAAGCACTAGAGCAATATTGTCTAGCTCAAAAGATATATGTGAAGCACATAGAGTATTCTAACAAATCATGAATAATGCGTGTCTCTCCAAAAAGGTGTGTACAGCAAGGATGATTGTGGTAAACTAAAAAGCAAAGACTCAAATCATAGAAGACGCTCCAAACAAAACACATATCATGTGGTGAATAAAAATATAGCGTCAAGTAAGTTACCGATAGACGAAGATGAAAGAGGGGATGCCTTCCGGGGCATCCCCAAGATTAGGCTTTCGGTTGTCCTTGAATTTTATGTTGGGGTGCCTTGGGCATCCCCAAGCTTAGGCTCTTGCCACTCCTTATTCCAAAGTCCATCAAATCCTTACCCAAAACTTGAAAACTTCACAACACAAAACATCAACAGAAAATCTCATGAGCTCCGTTAGTATAAGAAAATAAGTCACCACTTTAAGGTACTGTTGTGAACTCATTCTTTATTTATATTGGTGTAAAACCTACTGTATTCCAACTCCTCTATGGTTCATGCCCCCCGATACTACTCATAGATTCATCAAAATAAGCAAACAACACGCGAAAAACAGAATGTGTCAAAAACAGATATACGCCTGTGCCGTGAACAAGATATCAAACATGAACCGTTGAACCCATTTGGATGAGTCATCGACGCAATAACGGGCCATCGTCTCTAGCACCGAGGCTGTGCATGTCAACAGTGCAATCCACGCAATTTCAAAAAAAAAACAGTGCAATCCACGCCACGCCGCCCTGCGTGCCGCTGGCCTGACCCGGGTGGGGGACCGTGCGTGCGACCCCGCCCGCCCTCTCCATTGGAGGGGAGCGGGTGCCAATGCGTCGCACAGGAGAGAGTAAATTGCACAGAAGTACCACAATTAAGACATTGGAAGCAGATTGGTATCAAGATTGGTAATTTTTACGTGTCAGTATCAACTTTGGGGCGAGGCGTTGCAAAAGAGACTAAAACTGCTGTTTATATGTATTGACAGAGAAACTGACTGGTTGGGCCCACGTGTCGGGTGCTGACTTGGCAAATTTTTTGCAGAAAACTCCCTTGCTTTGTGCGTAATCACGTAAATGCCCAAATTATTTCGGGGAAAAAGGCTCCTACGAGAGGCTTTTTTTTTCGTTCGTAATTTCCACCACGGATTCGGACTTGTTTGCAAATTTGCGTCGGTTGAACAAGTAAATAAAACGAACAAAAATTGAATCCCGCGCGGGATTCGAACCGGCGACCTGCGGTACACCAGAGCAGTGAGCTAACCACCCGGCCACGGCAGCGCTCGGAATGTAAAGGAGGCGAGATTATTTTTATACTATCCTAAAGACGTTGGGCCGGCGATTGGCCCAGCGTGGCTGCGCGCTGGGTTACTGTTTTTTTAATCATGATATTAATACATATATATTTTGCGATTACATATTAGTATTATTAAGTGTCAAGCACCAGACTAGAACACAGGCACGACCCATATTTTTTTTTATTCATGATATTAATACATAAATATTTTATTTTTTAAAATGCACTGTTAATTAAAAAGTTGAGAACATGTATTAAAAATAAATTTGTAACCATAATAAATCTCCGAAATGCATTAAAACTGCATTAAAAAATATTCAATTTGCATTCAAAATATGTTCAGTGTTTATATTATTAGAAAAGTGTTCACTGTTTGTAAGAAAAGTTCACCGTGTATTAAAAATGTTCACTATAAATTACGAAAATTTCACCGCGCATTATGCAAAATGTCATCATATCTTAAGGAAAAAATTCAACATATATTACAAAAATATTAAATTGGCATTGAACACATGTTCAATGTATATTACCAAAAGTTCATTACATGAAATAAATGTTCACTGTTCATCATATACTAAAACCCATCATAAAAAATGTTCAGTAAATATGTTAAAAATCCAGGAGAAAAACCAACCTAGTGAATGAAAAAATAAGAAATAAAAACCTAAAAATAAACCAAAACCAGAAAAAAAAGTAAAGCATAATAACTAAGAGAAATGAAACGTAAAGAAATCTGGGCAACGAATGAGGCCCAACACGCACGCCAGGTAAGTGCGAAAGGAAAAAACAATGCAGGCCTCGGTGGGCCGGCCCAGCGTGCCGTTGTCTAGTATAAAAAGTGTCCAGCCTGTGTCTTGTAATGAGCGTTGCCGTGGCGGAGTGGCTAGCTCACTGCTCTGCTGTACCGCAGGTCGCTGGTTCGAATCCCGCGCTTGTATCTATTTTTGTTCGTTTTATTTACTTGTTCAAACCGGCGCAAATTTGCTGGTGAAAATTACGAACGGAAAAAAAGCCTCTGGTAGGAGCCTTTTTCCCCGAAATAATTGGGCATTTACATGATTACGCACAAAGCAAGGGAGTATTCTGCAAAATTACATGATTACGCGCTTGTATCTATTTTTGTTCGTTTTATTTACTTGTTCAAACCGGCGCAAATTTGCTGGTGAAAATTACGAACGGAAAAAAAGCCTCTGGTAGGAGCCTTTTTCCCCGAAATAATTGGGCATTTACATGATTACGCACAAAGCAAGGGAGTATTCTGCAAAAAACTTGCCACTGCTGGAGTGGCTAGCTCACTGCTCTGCTGTACCGCAGGTCGTTGGTTCGAATCCCGCGCTTGTATCTATTTTTGTTCGTTTTATTTACTTGTTCAAACCGGCGCAAATTTGCAAACGAGTCTGAATCCGTGGTGAAAATTACGAACGGAAAAAAAGCCTCTGGTAGGAGCCTTTTTCCCCGAAATAATTGGGCATTTACATGATTACGCACAAAGCAAGGGAGTATTCTGCAAAAAACTTGCCACTTCAGCACCCGACAGGCGGGCCCAACCAGTCAGATTCCCTGTCAATACATATAAACTGCAGTTTTTGCTTTTTTTGCAACGCCTCGCACCAAAGTTGGTACTGACACGTAAAAATTACCAATCTTGATACTAATCTGCTTTCAATGCCCCAATTATAGTACTTCTGTGCAATTTACTCCACAGGAGAGCGGACTCGATTCTCGTGTGGTTACTCGCTCCATTTGTCCCGACCGACGCGTGGCCCCGCCCGCTCCGTTCGGCCCCGCGTGCGTTTTACCAGGCCACCGCGGCGGCACGCAGGAGCCCGAACCGAACTGGCCCGGGTCCGACGCCGACGCCGAAGAATTCGAAAGCACGTGCACGCGCGGGGGGGTAGGCGACCGTTACGGGCACGTGTCACCGGCCGGGCGGCCCTGTCCGTCCGACCCAACTCCACCCAGTCCAGCGGCGGCCCACTAGCCGTTGGCCGTTGGCCCCCTTCCGTAGCACGCCTTCCCCCCTCCCCTCGATTCAAATCCAACCCCTCCGCGGCGGAGGCAGACAAACCCCCTCCTTTCTCGTACGTGACACTCTCTAGTTTCTCCCCCAAACCCAAACCCCAGCCCCGGAACAAAAAGAAAACAAATCGCTGAAATCCCAAATCTTTCCTTCCCGATCCCTCTCGCTCGCTCTATCTATCCCTCCCCCCTCCCCCCGTCTTCGAATCCCCACGCGGTCGGTCAGAGAGAGTGAGGGGAGGGCAGACGGACGTTGCCATTGTTCGTACCCGCTCCTCCTGTTTTTAACGCCGCCGCCGCCGCCGCTCCTCCTCTGCATCCATCTGCATGGGCGCGCTGCTGAGTTCCTAGCCCACCCCTCGCCCCGGATCGGACAACCAAGGGCGCCGCCTGCTCCCGTTCCCCGTGGTGCGTGCCGTGCCGTCCCGATTCGCGGCCGCGTCTGAATCGCGCCTTCCGTTCCTGGATCCTGACGCCGCCGCGTGGTCTCTCTCTTTGTTCAGGTGCCCGGCGGCGACGGCGATGGAGAGGACCGGGGAGAACCGGAGGCCGGCGGTGGGGAAGCCCGTGCCAAGCGTCCGAGGTTCGGGTCCTTGGTTCAGATATACGCCTGCGCCGTCACGATCTCCCCCTTTTTTCCGATCTCTTGATTTTCCCTTGATCGGTGCAGAGATGGGGAATCGGAGGCCGCTCAAGGAACTCAACAACCTCGCGGGGGCTCACCCGTACCCCTGCGCCGTCGCCAAGAAGCCGATGCTAGAGTAATCTCCTCGCCTGATCTGTTAAAAAAAAGTTCTTTTTTTGTTCTCTCCCATGTTTCTTGGATCGAGATGTAATCCCGGCGTGTCCTACCTTTCTTTTTTTCAGGAAGAGTCGGAGGGATGAGAAGAAGCCAGCATTGGTGACCCATCGTCCTATGACGAGGTTAGCACGCTCCCTCTTCTTGTGCTCTCACGTTTCTTGGTGCCTTTGTCTGATACCACTCTGTTAATTCAGGAAACTCGCCCTCTTATTGGAGAACAGAGAACAACTTGACCATCTGGCCACCGCAGCTGATGCAGCAAAACCCGGAGTTGATCCCCAGGATGAGCCCATCCTGGATGACACCGCTGCTGACACTGATGAGGAGATCGAGTCGGTCGACGACGATACTGACATGGTATATATATGCTCTGTGATGATTAGTACTGTTTAGTTTATCAGTAGGGGGTGGCTCCTGCTCACTGCTGTGTTTGGTACTGCAGGATGAGGAAGAACAGGAGGATATTGTGGATGATGTATCCCTCATGGACATCGACAGCGGCGACTCTGGGAATCCGCTGGCCGCAACTGAGTACGTCGAAGAGATTTACAGGTTCTACAGAGAAAATGAGGTGATCTATTGCCCATCAGTGTCACATAATGTGTATCTTCATTTTGTGAATACAAAACAAATGTTGCATTTTCTATGACTGACATTATGCTTGAATGAATTAAGGTAGGCCCATGCAAACAAAATAAATGAATTTGACCAGGATCCTGTAATCAGCACACATTAAACAATAATTTAACTGTAGAATGTCGAAGAGATTTACAAGTTCTACAGAGAAAATGAAGTGATCTATTGCCCATTAGTGTCACATAATCTGTATAATCTTTTGTGGAAAAAAAACAAAAGAAATGCCGGGTTCATTATGCTTTAATGATTAAAGGTAGACCCATGCAAAGAAAATTAATGAATTTGACCAGAATCCTGTAATCAGTACACATTAAGCAACAATTTAATTGTAGTATGTCGAAGAGATTTAAAAGCTCTACAGAGAAATTGAAGTGATGTATTGCCCATTAGTGTCACATAATCTGTATAATCTTTTGTGAAAAAACAAAAGAAATGACGGATTCATTACGCTTTAATGATTAAAGGTAGGCCCATGCAAAGAAAATTAATGAATTTGACCAGAATCCTGTAATTAGTACACATTATACAATATTTTTATTGTATAGTACTCCCTCCGTACGGAATCAGTTGACGCTCAAATGCAGTGCTTGATACATCCATTTGAGCGACAACTAATTCCAGATGGAGGAAGTATGACTTAATGAAATGCATTAACAGAAAATATGACTCTAAGTGCCGTGAGCAACTAATGTGAATATTTTTGGTTCGAGTGACCGGTATGACAGTAAGGGACAACGGGCCAATGAATGTTTTAAGGTTCGTAGATTTTGAGTCAAAATCAGAGTAGTTGATCTGAAGATAGGTTTTTGTTATGATTCTGGAAGGTCCAGCTTGGATCATAACTAACGCAATTGTGTGTGACAACAATTTTGCTTTCTTATTATCATGCCTCAGACCAAATACTACCTTTGTACCACTGAAATCAACCACATACACTCATAGTAATCTGTGATATTCTTGATGCAAACCATAATCAACATGTAAAACAGTTCTGTTTATGACAGCTGATAGCAATTTGTTCTCATTGGCATGACTGAAAAGCAAATGCACGAATACTCTTTCTCCTGTTGTGTGTGCCCTGAAGGTTTTGGCCTCCTTAACTTCTCAGTATTACCTAAAACCAGTATACGATCATGATAAATTGTGATCATAATCAAGATGGAAAACATTTTTTTATGACAGCGATAGCAGTTTGTGCCCATTGGCATGACTGAAAAGCAAGTGCTAGAATACTCCTTTTCCTGTTCTGTGTACCCTGAAGGTTTTGGCCTCCTTAACTTTTCAGTATTTCCTAATATCATTATGGTTCTATGCAGAAAATGAGCTGTGTGCGTCCTGATTACATGTCCAGTCAAGAAGACATAAATGAAAAGATGAGAGCTATTCTGATAGATTGGCTCATTGAGGTAGAAAAACCTGCAAACCCTGAGCCTTCTCTATCCTATATATTTGTGCCCATTGGAACAAAACTGTGTTTTGGGACTCATTATATTTTTTTTTGTCACCTGATAGGTTCATTACAAGTTTGAGTTGATGGATGAGACACTCTTTCTTACCGTGAACATAATAGACAGATACTTGGAAAAACAAGTGGTGCCAAGGAAGAAGTTGCAGTTAGTTGGAGTGACAGCTATGCTTCTTGCTTGTAAATATGAGGAAGTCTCAGTTCCAGTTGTTGAAGATTTAGTGCTCATTTCTGACCGGGCTTACACTAAAGGACAGATTCTTGAAATGGTAATAGCATTCAATACAGTATGCTCATCATGCTCGTTGCTTCTAGTCCTTGCGTATCTATCCAAAATTCCTTCATGCTTTCCAACCGCAGATGTTTTCTGAATGTTTTCCCTTCTGAATGTTTTCTTCAGCTTCTACTGTATTTTAGAGTAGCCAATTGGCTATTATCTGTTCCGTACTAATAGGGGTGAAGCTTCTGTGTTTGAGCAGGAAAAGTCGGTCCTGAACACTCTGGAGTACAACATGTCTGTACCAACGCAATATGTTTTTATGAGAAGGTTCCTGAAGGCAGCTGATTCTGACAAGCAGGTGAAGTATCGCAACCTTCTGAATTCTGCTTAGTGCTTCCGTACTTAAACAGAAAATTTTACAGAAATAACATTTTGCATTTGCGGCTGACACAACGCCATATGCATGTTCTGAATCACAGCTACAGCTAGTTTCTTTCTTCATGCTTGAGCTCTGCCTGGTTGAATACCAAATGCTCAAGTACTGCCCTTCGCTGCTTGCTGCCGCTGCAGTTTACACTGCCCATTGTGCTATCAATCGCTGCTGGCAGTGGACAAAGATCTGCGAGACACACAGCAGATACACTAGAGATCAGCTCATGTAAGTTTGCCTTCTGTCATGACTAACTGTATCTAGAAACATGTGCGCCATTAGGAGGAATGTATGCTGACTTATCTGCTCCTTTGTTGGCTTGTTTTTTAATACAGTGAGTGCTCCAAAATGATGGTACAATTCCACCAGAAGGCCGCAGGGGGCAAGCTTACAGGCGTCCACAGGAAATACAGTACATTCAAGTTTGGTTGTGTGGCGAAAGTGGAGCCTGCGCACTTCTTGCTGGGGGGATGAAACTTCTGGTACAATCTAGAGCAATCTATCCTTCTTGATAGATTTTAAGTATCCATCTGAGAACATGCAGAAACATCTTGCTGATGTTGCACAGAAGTGCAGCAGGTTTGCAACATGCTTGTGGCGATGTAATAATCTTAGTATGATCGTTCGTGGACGACGCTCCGAGTACTCAGTCGTTAAGTTGCGCTCCGGCTAATAATGATTTAGCCTTCGTTAAAGAGTGCCATGGAACCTTGTAAAGAGCATTTGCCTGCATGAAATGAAGCAACAAACCTATCTTTCTTATCTGTCGATGTTTCAGTTGCCGTTTGAATTGTTGGATTCATGAAATACAATGGTTTCGTTCACAATTTGTCGTTTATCATGTTTGTAGTTTTTTTTTCTAGATTGATAGTAAGACCAACTATGGTGTTTTCATCCCAAATATATACTCCCTCCCTAAACTAAATATAAGAGTGAGTATGTTATAATTTGTGGCCAAGAGGGGTAAAAAACATGTAAAAAAACTAAGGTTTGTGACATTATGTTCAAGTTGAATAAATGTGCCTACTATGTCATAATGTGCTTTGGTACTTGGTGGGACGGGTTAAAATCATGACATTATGTTCACAGATTATTTTTTAGTCATCCTAGAATTTTCTAGTCATTGATTTTCAAAACTCACGTCCGAAGGACATTTCAAAGAGGAGCTGAAACAAAGGGGGTCGCTATAATTTCATAATACCACGTATGAAACCTTATTACTGAATTATGAAAATTCCAAAACTAGTGCAAGAAGTTTTAGTCCCACACTGTTGAAACAATGAGGTGGAGACCAACATATATAAGATGAATCTTCTGTTTTATTCCAAGATATTACAGGTTTAGTCTCGTATTGCTCAAGTAACGGGCTGGAGATTAATGAATAAGGTGGACCTCATGTTGTGTTCAATATTAGAAGCGGGGCCCCTTTTTTGTAGCTGGGTAGCGGAATCTTGATCAAACACACCTCTACCTAATTATGTTTGAATGTGATCAAACAAATGGATTGATGGGTATTTTGGTGATTAAATCAATCAGTTACTTGAGAGCACTAAAATAGAATAAATTGTGTCTGTTACTAGTATTTATGGGCTATTCAAGTTGTAATAATCCACATCATCATCCTCATTCCTTCAACTAATTTATGCTCTCACTTGGTCGACTCTCGTTCAACAGAGGCTAAGGAAACTGTCTATGCATGGCAGAAAGAAAACATGGAGAACAACCAGAGTTGCTCAATTTAACAGTCGTGTAACTGATTCTGGACAAGTGCATAACACTGAAAATTCGTGTAATCTAGGTTGAGATCACAACACAAAACCGGGAAGTAGCATAACTAATTCACAGTGAAAGACTGATTTGGAGTATCAACAGAGTACCACCAAGCACACAGACACTAGTATAGATATGGCCTTTCATCGCCCATCAGCACACAAGTGTCAGAAACCAAGTGTGTCGCAAAGAACATCATGCGAGCTGTATATACATCATTGCAATGGCTACTCGAATTGGACAGAAAAAAAATGCTAAGTTCCATTTGTATGTCCTATTTTCCTGCCATCTTGTACACCCCGGCAATGTAAGTTAATGTTCCTGGTTTTCCACCTATTCCCAATCTTGAGGAAACATGAATGTCTCTTTTATGAGCAGGACCTGATATGAAGCCCATGGCAGGACAATGTTAGAAATTAGAATACTTCAAGAAAACTGTTCTATGTTAAGGGTTCATAACCAATTCTAATTGATTTCTGTCAACGGTCCAAAATATTTAGGACATTAAAATTGAATTGATTCCCAGCCCTCTCACGCCATTAGAGATTTCAGCCGTTAGATTGCCGTTTGGATCATTCTTGGCTGTTTATGTAAATTCAGCTCTCGTAACTGGGCCGATGTCCTAGGCAGTGTCCTAGGGGCTGTTACTTAGGTGGAAAATTTGAAGGTTTGTGGTGCATTTGGGCCCTATACTACACAGAAAGCCCAACTAAAACCACCTTCCTTCCGAGCGCAACTAATGAGCGCGCACTTCTTCGGGAGCCCCACAAGGGTCATTTGAGAGGGCTGGGTGAGTGCCACTTGGCGGCCTCTCATCAGTCGCCACGTATCGCGCCCTGGGGCTCTCTTCGGATTTATTTTATTTTTTTGTACGCATTTTGGTATTTTAGATGAACTTTTTGTTTTCCCCAGGGTTTTCTTAGGTTTGGGACAAAAAAAATTGAAAAAAAATATCCATAAAAAATGTGTTTTCATTTTTTTTCTGCGGGAGCCACATATAAACTTCTCGCCTCTCGCAAAAGGGAAAAATGTGTTTCTTTCCTTGCACAAGAGGCAAGGATTTACTTCTGGTGGAGGCATAGATTTACTACCGTGAGAGACACAATCGTGCCTTTCGGAAAAGGAAAGAATCGTGTTTTTTTCGCGAGAGGCACGGATTTGCTGATAGTCATCTCTCTCGCAAAAGGGAAAAAGCTTTTTTTTTCTTTCCACGAGAGGCACGGACTTCTAGTGAAGCCCTCTCAAAAAAGGGGGGAAATGTGTTTTATTTTTTTCCTTCCGCAAGACACACGGTTGTGCCTCTCGCAAAAAAACGTGTTTTCATTTTTTTTTCACGAGAAGTACAGATTTGTGTCTGCGAGAGGCACAAGAAAAAACGTGTTTTTTTCTTCCACGTGAGACACAAATTTACTTCTCATGGAGTCACGGGTTTGCTCACGTGAGAGGGACACTTGTGCCTCTTCATAAAGGAAAAAAATATGCTCCCGGTTCGGTAATTTCCTCCATTTTCTCGTGAAAAAACGTTTCTCGAAACCTATCAACATGAGATCTAGTTTTCAAGATATGGACGAGAGGAACCAGTGGTGAAAATGGTTCAAGATTTGGACCCATAGTTTAAGAGATAAAATGTTTTAAAATAAAAGTGTCGGATATCGGGCTCCGGCAAAACCCTTAAGGTTCGAACACTGGGGTGCGCACGAAGATTTCCCCTATCGAATCTCACTCTCTCTGCTTCGCCGCGATCCCTAGGCACAGCTAAACAAAATCACAGCACAAGAGACACGAGGTTTATACTGGTTCGGGCCACCGTTGTGGTGTAATACCCTACTCCAGTGTGTGGTGTGGTGGATTGCCTCTTGGGTTGATGATGAACAGTATAAGGGGAAAACAACCTCCTGAGGCTAGGTGTTCTTGTGCTCTGCCATTGGATCTCTGGGTTCGTCTCTGCGTCTCCCCGTGTACGGTGGTGGCTAGTCCTATTTATAGAGGCTCTGGTCCTCTTCCCAAATATTGAGCGGGAAGGGATTCCACAACGGTTGGATTTGAAAGGGGACAGCCAGTACAGGCTATCCTGACTAAAGGTGGTCTTCGCCCGCCAAAGGCTCTGGTGATGACGCCATCTTGGGCTCCACGATGACCTCCGCCTTGCCGTCCTGTTGGTCCTGGTCTTGTTGCACCGATATGGAAACCTTTGTCTGATGCCTCGGTACTCTGCGCCTGTGCTTGCTCCGTTAGCACCAAAGGGGAAACTAGTACACTGTGCGCGTTGGCGCCCGCCTGGCGCCCGCCTGGCCTTGGTCGTCATCGCTTGCGTCATGGGGGCCTCGCGAGGTACCCCTTATCTTGATCTCTCTGCCTCCCTCGCGAGCCTGCCTGGTGAGGCCGCTCCTGAGGAGGTCGGGCGTCGTCCACCCCGCGAGGCTTGGCCCCTCGCGAGGGTCTTGAGTGCTTGGTTGATGAAGATGGCCCGCACCGGGCCGCTGGTGGAGCCACGCAGCGGGCCGCAGGCAGGCAGGACTAGATACCCCCATATCCAGAACACTGACAGTAGCCCCCGGGCCCAAGGCGCGCTCGGACTTGGCTTAGCAACAAAGCCAAGGGGCAAGTGCGGAGTGCCGCGGGCCCACACAGCCTGCGGCCTTGGCCGACATGTGGCGACTGATTGGACGTGGGCCTCTCCGCTTCCCCATGTCGCCTCGGCAACTGCACGACATGACGAGTCCCTGCTGCATGCAAAAAGGGTTATCATTACCTGCGATCATGGAGGCTGGCGGTTGGCCTCCCTCGGGCTATAAATGAGGAGGGGCGCAAGCCCCCGTCGCCCATCTCTTCCCACTCCGCTTGCTTCTTCTTCCTTGCTCCGCCTATTTCGATACCAATGGCGCCGATCCGCAGGCTCTCGTCTGCGGAGAAGGGAAAGGCCCCCCAGGAGGGGCCAGATCCGCTTCCGCCGAAGAAGAGGTCGGCCCATCACTGCGCCGGGGTCGCGTTGCTGGAAATGACGAGGCCTTGGTACGAACGACCGCCTCCTGGGTACCCGCTGCCTATGCACGCCCAAGCTGGGGGCTCAGGAGAGAGAGGCGACAAGCGGCACCACCCGCATCGCAGCCACGGTCGGTGCGCCATGGCAATGCGCGCTGTTGCCCCCGGCGTCCACGCCGCGAACTCCTCCCGCGAGCTCGTGCTTCATGCGGTGATGCCTCCAAGCACTTGGATTCGCTTCCCTTCGTTCTTCTCCATTGAGATGCCGCCGAGGGGGCCTCTCAAGCTTTGGCTGCAGCACGCCGGCTGCAGCACTCCAGCGACCGGAGCGGAGGTTGAAGTTGTTTCTTCGGGCAAGTTCTTCATGACCCGAGGCTCGGGTGAGGTTGCCCGGGTCTGCCGCACGGAGGGCGCCCTCGTGATTCACTTCAAATATGATGGCGCTTCTACATGTTCTTCAAGGCCTTCGATGCGGAAGGCTGCCGCTTGGAGTGTTGCCGAGGAGAGGACGTCCAGGGCGTCGACGCGGCAGGGGCAGGGCCTTCCATCCGCTCCTCCAGCGACTCCTTCGATGCTAGCAGCGACGCTCGGGAGTCCAGCAGCTCTCCCGAGCTTTACGAGACTCCAGAGATGAGCGACGACATGTATGCTCCCTCGAGCTCACGCCGTGCCCGAAGCAAGGCGGTGGTATCGGGCCGCCGGCGCCACTGATCTGGGCGGGGTCGGCGCCGGTCCTCCATGGCCCACTGTTGATGATGGCGTCGACCACAAAGGCGTCCGTAGTTAGGGTTCCTCGAAGTTCTCTTCTTTTGTTTCCTGCGAGGAATCAAGTAATACCCTGCAGGGG
This sequence comes from Triticum dicoccoides, assembly GCF_002162155.2. Classification (NCBI taxonomy): domain Eukaryota; kingdom Viridiplantae; phylum Streptophyta; class Magnoliopsida; order Poales; family Poaceae; genus Triticum; species Triticum dicoccoides. The sequence continues at coordinate 622,592,977 of NC_041383.1, forward strand.
CGTGTAAGGGGTCTACAATGTCTTTTGATGTTGTCCTTTATTATGAAATCGTGTGATCATCTGTCCTATCCCGGCTTGGTTCCCCCTTTCTAACCTCGCGATGACTTGGTGCTCTACGCTGACAGGTCCTGGTCCCCAGGCAGGCTGCAGCCGTCACTGGTATGCCAGGTCGCGATGCCAGGTCAAGGCCAGGAGGTGAGCGACCCGAGGTCCAGTAAGAGCCCCCGAGTCACGATGCTCGGGAGGTCCCCTTTAGCGTGCAAGCAGTCGCCGAGCGGTGAGAAAGGAAAGTAACGTCACCATCACAGGGCCGCACCAAGTAGGAATTCTGTGTTGTAGCGATCGGCTATTCCAAGTGTGAAACTTATCTTGGCAGCACGGAGTCGTTCCTCGTGTTGTGCCGGACATGAGCGTCGGCGGTGGTAGCGCAGCTAGGTTGGGCCCATGCGAGCCTTCCCTCCACTTTCCCACACTCTCCTTTGTGCTCTACGTCCTCAGGTCCCGGCCCTCGAGCGAGCTCAGCCACCACTGGTATACCAGGCCGCGATGTCGTGGGCAAGGCCAGGGGGTGAGGGCTGGAGAGCCAGTAAGAGCTCCTGAGACGCGATGCTCAGGAGCCCCCCTTTTAATGCAAGTGGATCACGTGGGAAAGAGAGGGAGCCCGTGGTGCCGCCCATTGTAGTCCTTGGGAGGTTCCTGCAAACCTACATGAGAAAGTCAGGGGTTGCCACCGTGATTGTCGGCTAGGCATTGGTTGCTCCGAGAGAGAAGGTGAGGGCACTGAGGGCCTGGTGAGGTGACACGCGTGGGGCTGCCGTGGGCCAGAGCTCGACCGCTCAGATTTGTCGGTGTTGCAGGGACGGACCCAGACGCAAGCGGCGTGCCAGCGTGAGTGGCTCCCGCGGTAGATGGCAGTCGGACGGGTGATAGTCGTAAGAAGATTAAGCATGAAAGGCAGACCAACTTAGGTAACAGCAGAACAGATACATGCCACTAGGCCAGGCCCGAGCGGCTTGGGGATGATGCAGCCCGAGGGGCGCCCCCAGCAAGGTAAGCTAAAAACATAAGGAAAGGGATACATGGCGCAGGGATGGACCCACGCGTCCTGGGAATGATGCAGCCCTGAGGGCGCTCCCAGCTGAAATGAACTTGAAAGATGTCACCTGGTTCCGTTGTAGATGGAGAGGTGTTGGAGTAGCTGAAGATGCGTGGTGGTGAGGCCGCTCCTCACGAGCCACCAGAACTCTGAGCCTCGGGAGGCTCGGGGGGTCCTGGTGGTTCCTTGAGGACCGTCTCCATCTCCGCCAGGACCTCATGGTGTCTGGCCTCCTGAGTCGCCAGAATGCTCCGCGGGTGTCGCTGGTGGGTGGCAGCTGTGTTCGGCAAGCCGAAAGGCATGCGAACGTAGTTGTGCGGTGGACCCTCGCAGCGTCCCACGCGCGAAGGCCGGAAACGCTCCTGAGACGCGGCTCGGCTGAGCCCTGGGATGTCGATGCAGACGCACAACCCACCATCCTCGCCTGGATGGGGAGCTACGCCACGCATGCGGCGATCGCCGCGCATGGCTCTTGCTTCCTGAAGCTCCTGAGTGGTCTTGGTGACGAATTCCTGAACGTGGGGCTTTCCTCACCTTGCGCCTTCCTGAGGGAAACGTGCCGCGAAGCACGCCTCCAAGAGGTGCCCAAGCGCCTCCCTCATGATGTGGGCAAGGTCCGAGGCCCTCTGATGATGTTATGTACCTAGGGAGGGTAGGGTCATGGACCTATCTAGGATACCATACCCAAGACATCCTTAGACGAAGCTACCTTCCAGTCGACCAAGAGAAACTCCACTCGACCGGCTAGAAGACACTCGACCATGAAGACTCACTCGACCACCAGGAGTTCAAGATCTACTCTGTATCCAAATGGTCTGTAATTAAGTAGTCTTAATGGTCATGATGACACTTTATGTAGGGCATTACCAGTAACGCCCGGCCTTAATGTACTTTAACCCTCTGCTACGTGGGTTGGCTGGGGTCCTGGCATCCTCTATATAAGCCACCCCCCTCCACTGGTAGAAGGGTTCGCACCCCTGTAACTCATATACACATAAAGCAGTCGACCACCTCCGGGCTCCGAGACATAGGGCTATTACTTCCTTAGAGAAGGGCCTGAACTCGTTAAACACTCGTGTGTACAACTACTCCATAGCTAGGATCTTGCCTCTCCATACCTACCCCCATTCTACTGTCAGACTTAGAACCACGGCAGTTGGCGCCCACCATGGGGCAGGTGTCTTAGCGACTTTTTGGAGAAGTTGCAATTTGTCCGATTGCCTTCATCATGGTTTCCAGCGGAGCTCTGGTCGAGGGTCGCGAGATCCGTCTCGGTGCACTTGCTTTCATCACCGACGAATCCGCCTGGCTCCAGGAGGCACCACTCGACATCGACGCGCTCCCCGTCTGTGGGGCGACGCACTTTCGGGCGTGTGTCCGCGGCGTCCTGCTGCGGCAGCCGTCGACCCCATACCGGTTGACTCCTGCGCCGTCCTCCCTCCCTGTCTCCCGCCAGCGCAAGCGCTCTGGTCGGTCGAGGCTCCAGCGATGGGTGAGACACGCAGTGGCTCGCCAATCGGCCACCACCCAAGTCGCGGCAATTGAGCCCGACGAATCTCTCTACGGCATGTTCGACCTGTCGACTGGCTCCGTAGAGACTGCATTCGAGTGCGATAGCAGTGATCCAGCGGCGGAGGTCCTGATGGTCGACGGGCCTCGTAGTCCTCCCGGTTTCCCCCGCAACGACGGGATGGACGACGGGGGCGACCCCGCTCAGGTCCACGAAGAGTATCAGCCCGAGCCACTCACTTCTCAGCAGAGGGAAGAACTTCACCGTCGGAACATGGATGCCCTGCATACTCCCATCGCAGGAGAAACCCCTGAGGCTCGTGCCCTGGAAGAGGCGCGTTTGGCCAATTTGGCTGAACGCACTCGACTGGAGAACCTCCAGCGAGCACTCGACGAGCGTGCGCGTCAACGAGTACCCGATTCCAGCCGACGTCAGCTCTTTCCGCAACCGACTCAGGTATATCGAACCCCGATTCAGAATTTGGCAGCTGCAGCCCGTATAGCGGAGTCAATTCAGCCCTCTCAGTCGGAGGCTGGAAGAGGTTTGATGCAGATCAGAGATTTGCTCTGGGCAGCAGGAGATCAGAATTCAGTTGTGTCACAGTCGCGCAACAGGATTCATAGTCGATCCGTCGCTGCGAATACTGTCCAGTCGGCTCACAGTCCAAGGTCGCCTCCGAGGCGCGTGGGACGTGAAGGCCGGCGGGATCACTATGATGATCGATTTGATCGTGATGACAGGCGTCGAGTGCCCACTCCTCCCCCGAGAAGTGGATCTAACGCCGATCGGCAGCAAGATGACAGACGCCGGCTCAGTGTTGGGCGGAGAGCTCCAGTCGACCCCAGAGAGCCAGGCTTTGACGCGAGATCCATCATCGTGCAAGGTTTGGTCGACCGGAACAGAGCTCATAGAGGTGGCCATGACAGAGATGTGCCCACAAGCAGCCGAGTCCATGTTTCAGGTCCAGAATGCTTTAGCAGAGCCATCAGAGCCCCAACTTCAGGTTAGCGACTGGAGTGAGTAAGTTCACCGGAGAGTCTAAGCCTAAAACTTGGCTTGAAGACTACCGGGTGGCTGTTCAGATTGGTGGCGGTAATGATGAGGTGGCCATGAAGCATTTGCCACTTATGCTAGAGGGTTCAGCCAGGGCGTGGTTGAATCAGTTAGCTCCTAGCAGCATTTACACTTGGGAAGATCTTTCCCGAGTGTTCGTTAGGACGTTCGAGGGAACTTGCAAGCGACCGTCCGGATTGACAGAGCTGCAAGTTTGCGTACAAAAGTTGAGTGAAACACTGAGAGATTACATCCAGAGATGGATCACTTTGCATCATACTGTAGAGAATGTGTCAGACCATCAAGCGGTCTGCGCCTTCAAGGATGGTGTCAAGAACAGAGAGTTGAGCCTGAAGTTTGGTCAAACTGGAGATATGACCCTGAGTCGGATGATGGAAATAGCCACCAAGTACGCCAATGGCGAAGAAGAGGACCGACTCCAGAGTGGCAAGTACAAGCCGAGTCAGTCGGATAAAGGAAACTCCAGTCGGAAGCAAAAGCGGAAGGCCGAGCCAGCTGCTCCTGGAGAGGCTCTGGCCGTGACTCAGGGAAAATTCAAAGGGAAGCCCAAAGGGTCTTGGAACCCCAAGAAGGTAAAAGATAAGGAAGGTAATGACGTGATGGATATACCGTGTCATATCCACACGAAGAAAGACGAAGAGGGTAACTTCATCTACCCAAAGCATACCACTCGCCAGTGCCGACTCTTAATCCAGCAGTTTCAAGGGAAACAGCCGAAGGACAAAGAGAAGGAGTCGGACAAGGCTGAGGACAAGGAGGACAGTGATGGAGAGTACCCTCATGTAAACTCCACTCTGATGATTTTTGTTGATGTAGAGAGCAAAAGTCGACTGAAAGTGATCAACCGTGAGGTCAATATGGTCGCCCCGGCGACACCAAACTATCTGAGATGGTCACAAACTCCCATTACTTTCGACCAGTCTGATCACCCTACTCACATTGCCACCCCTGGGAGGCAAGCGCTGGTGGTCGACCCGGTCGTCGAAGGCACTCGACTGACGAAGGTATTGATGGATGGCGGCAGTGGATTGAATATACTGTATGCAGAGACGCTCAAGGGAATGGGCATTCCGATGTCCAGGCTCAGTTCCAGCAACATGAGTTTTCACGGAGTCATCCCGGGAAAGAAGGCTGAGTCGCTCAGCCAAATAGCTCTGGATGTAGTGTTCGATGACTCGAAGCATTTCCGCAAAGAGAAGCTAACATTTGAAGTCGTGGATTTCCGAAGCGCCTACCACGCTATTTTGGGAAGACCAGCCTATGCCCGCTTCATGGCTCGACCATGTTATGTGTACCTCAAGTTAAAGATGCCTGGCCCCAAAGGCGTGAGCACCATCACTGGCAGCCGGAAGAAGGCAGAAGAGTGTTTCCAGAAAGGCTCAAAGATTGCGGATGACCAGATAACAGTGGTAGAGCTGGAGGAATACAAGAAGAATGCAGATCCGAGTGATTTGCTGCGGGCCAAGAAGCCCGCCACAGAGTCAGCATTTCAGTCGTCTGGGGAGACGAAGCCAGTTCATATCCACCCGACTGACCCCAATGCAGCTCCGACCCATATTTCCACCACACTCAACTCTAAATAGGAAGAAGCGCTCATCCAGTTCCTCCTTGAGAACTGGGACATCTTTGCATGGAAGCCAGCTGACATGCCGGGTGTTCCCCGGGGGCTGGCTGAGCATCGCCTTAGAGTCGACTCAAAAGCGAAACCCGTTAAAGAACATCTTCGACGGTCCGCCGTTCAGAAGAAAAAAGCCATTGGCGAGAGGTGGCTCGACTCCTTGCAGCAGAGTTCACCCGAGAGATATACCACTCCGAGTGGCTCGCCAATGTCGTCATGGTGCCCAAGAAGGACAACTCACTTCGCATGTGCATTGATTTCAAACATATCAATCGGGCCTGCCCGAAAGATCATTTTCCTCTCCCTCGCATCGACCAAATTGTCGACTTGACCGCAGGGTGCGAGAGATTGTCTTTTTTAGACGCTTATTCCGGGTATCATCAGATCCGTCTGTATGGACCTGACGAAATCAAAACAGCTTTCATCACTCCATTCGGGTGCTTCTGCTATATCACCATGCCATTCGGCCTCAAGAATGCCGGAGCCACGTTCATGAGAATGATTCAAAAGTGTTTACTCACTCAAATCAGTCGGAATGTGGAAGCGTACATGGATGATATCGTGGTCAAGTCGCGAAAGGGTTCTGACCTATTGATTGACCTAGCCGAAACATTTGCCAATCTCAGAAGGTATGATATCAAGCTCAATCCATCGAAGTGCACATTCGGAGTACCTGGCAGAAAGTCACTCGGTTTTCTTGTTTCAGAACGAGGAATCGATGCTAACCCAGAAAAAGTCGGCACCATACTCCGAATGAAACGCCCTGTGCATGTGCACGACGTCCAGAAGCTTACTGGATGCTTGGCCGCTTTAAGTCGATTCATCTCTCTCCTCGGTAAAAAGGCATTGCCCCTTTACCGACTGATGAAGAAGGCAGACAAGTTCGAGTGGACTCCAGAAGCTGATCCAGCGTTTGCCGAGTTAAAAACTCTGCTCTCCACCCAGCCGGTGCTTGCTGCTCCAATCAGCAAAGAGCCTCTGTTGCTTTATATTGCAGCCATAGGACAAGTCGTCAGTACAGTACTTACGGTCGAGCGGGAAGAAGAAGGGAAAGCCTTCAAAGTTCAGCGCCCAATGTATTATCTCTCTGAAGTTTTGACCCCATCGAAGCAAAGATATCCTTATTATCAGAAGCTTGTGTATGGGATCTACATGACCATGAAGAAGGTTGCTCATTATTTCTCTGATCACGACATTACAGTCGTCAGCGACGCACCATTGTCAGAGATTCTGCATAACAAAGATGCAACTGGTCGAGTGGCTAAATGGGCGATTGAACTCCTTCCCTTGATGTCAAATTCAAGGCAAAGAAAGCCATTAAGTCCCAGGCTATAGCAGATTTCCTTGCCGAGTGGATTGAGCAACAGCAACCGACTCAAGTTCACTCGGAGCATTGGACCATGTTCTTTGATGGATCTAAGATGTTAAATGGTTCTGGTGCTGGGGTTGTTTTGGTTTCCCCTCGAGGAGATAAACTCAGATATGTGCTCCAAATCCACTTTGATTCCTCCAACAATGAAGCAGAATATGAAGCACTCTTGTATGGGTTGCGCATGGCCATCTCACTCGGCGTCCGTCGCCTTATGGTTTATGGCGACTCAGATTTGGTGGTCAATCAGGTGATGAAGGAGTGGGACGTTAGAAGCCCAACCATGACTGGATACTGCAATGCAGTGAGGAAGCTCGAAAAGAAGTTCGAAGGGTTAGAGCTTCACCACATACCCCGACTGAAAAATCAAGCAGCTGACGATCTGGGGAAGATAGGATCCAAGAGAGAAGCCATCCCCAGTGATGTGTTCTTGGAGCATATCCACACTCCATCAGTCGTAGAAGATCCTTTTACCGATGAAGCTCCGCAACCTAAGAGTGTTACGGACCCGACTGAGGTTGAAGTCCCAACAGTGGTCGACCTGATCATGGAAGTTCTAGTGATCACTCCAGATTGGACAGTACCATATATCGCGTATATCTTGAGGAAAGAACTCCTGGAGGACGAAGAAGAGGCTCGACAGATCGTCCGCCGATCTAAGGCCTTTACCGTGATAAGAGGACAGTTGTACAGAGAAAGCGCGACTGGAGTTGGTCAGAAATGCATAACACCGGAGGAAGGTCGAATAATCCTTGATGACATCCACTCGGGGACCTGTGGCCATCATGCGTCCTCTCGGACCATCGTGGCCAAAGCATACCGAGCCAGATTTTATTGGCCAAGAGCGAATGAAATGGTGAAGGAGATAGTCGACAAGTGCGAGGGATGTCAATTTTACTCCAATATGTCACACAAGCCCGCGTCAGCTTTGAAGACTATACCACTCGTCTGGCCCTTTGCAGTATGGGGTTTGGATATGGTCGGTCCTTTGAGAACAGGCAGAAGTGGTTTTACCCATGTGCTGGTAGCAGTCGACAAGTTCACCAAGTGGATCGAAGCTAAACCCATCAAGAACCTCGATGCCGGTACTGCTGTCAGCTTCATCAGAGAATTGATATTCAGATATGGAGTCCCGCACAGCATCATCACTGACAACGGGTCAAACTTCGACTCCGAAGAGTTCAGAGCTTTCTGTACGTCTCAAGGCACATGAGTCGACTATGCTTCAGTCGCTCATCCACAGTCGAATGGACAAGCAGAACGAGCCAACGGTTTGATCCTCAAAGGGTTGAAACCCTGTTTGATGCGTGATCTTAAGCATGAGGCTGGTGCATGGGTCGACGAACTTCCCTCGGTGCTTTGGGGGTTAAGGACCACGCCCAACCGGTCGACTGGAAGAACTCCATTCTTCTTGGTCTACGGAGCTGAAGCAGTCTTGCCGAGTGACCTTCTCCACAATGCTCCCCGGGTCGAGCTCTACACTGAAGCTAAAGCTGAACAAGCACGGCAGGATGCAGTCGACCTTTTAAAGGAAGAAAGGGAGATGGCTCTGATCAGATCGACCATTTACCAACATGACTTGCGTCGCTTCCACGCCAAAAACATGAAGAGTCGAGCCTTCCAGGAAGGAGATTTAGTTCTCCGAGTGGATCAGCAGAAACCACACAAGCTTGCTCCTTCTTGGGAAGGTCCTTTCATCGTCACCAAGGTTCTCCACAATGGAGCATATCGTCTTTACAATGTCGAGCATCAGATCGACGAGCCCCGAGCTTGGAACGCGGAGCTTCTCCGCCCCTTTTACACCTAAGTATTCACTCGGATGAGTTGTAACAAAAGTACTTTTATAGTTTATTTATCAAAGACAAGAGCTTTATAATTTTCCCAGTAATCGTTATTTCTTTTGTCCACTCAAAACAATCCCCCAGTGGGTGGCTTAGCTGCGAATCCGATTCGCCCAAGTCTGTAAAAAAAATCCTAACCGAGTGGTGAGCCAGTCTCCCACACGAAGGCTTAGCTGCGAAATCCGTTTCGCCTAAGATAAACAAAATCCTACCGAGTGGTAAGCCAGCCTTCCACTTGGAGGCTTAGCTGCAGTCCAAGTACTCGCCTAAGATAAACAAAATCCTATCGAGTGGTAAGCCAGACTTCCACTTGGAGGCTTAGCTGCAGTCCAAGTACTCGCCTAAGATAAACAAAATCCTGTCGAGTGGTAAGCCAGACTTCCACTCGGAGGCTTAGCTGCAGTCCAAGTACTCGCCTAAGATAAACAAAATCCTGTCAAGTGGCAAGCCAGCCTTCCACTCGGAGGCTTAGCTGCAGTCCAAGTACTCGCCTAAGATAAACAAAATCCTGTTGAGTGGTAAGCCAGCCTTCCGCTCGGAGGCTTAGCTGCAGTCCAAGTACTCGCCTAAGATAAACAAAATCCTGTCGAGTGGTAAGCCAGCCTTCCACTCAGAGGCTTAGCTGCAGCATTGCGCTCGCCTAAGTACAAATACAACGTGTGTTTCGCAAGGAGGATGAGGTGCAGGTCGACTGCTACCCTCTCCTTCCGAGCTACGCCACAAGTACAACATGCGCTCTGCAAGGAAGACGAGGTGCAGGTCGACTGCTACCCTCTCCTTCCGAGCTACGCCACAAGTACAACGTGCGATCTGTAAGGAAGATGAGGTGCAGGTCGACTGCTACTCTCTCCTTCCGAGCTACGCCACAAATACAACATGTGATCTGCAAGGAGGATGAGGTGCAGGTCGACTGCTACCCTCTCCTTCCGAGCTACGCCACCAATACAAAATCCTACCGAGTGGAGAGCAAACCTCCCACTCGGGGGCTTAGCTGCAGCCCAGTGCTCGCCTAAGTTTTTGAAATTCCTACCGAGTGGAGAGCAAACCTCTCACTCGGGGGCTTAGCTGCAGCCCAGTGCTCGCCTAAGTGTATATCTAAAATCCTACCGAGTGGAGAGCAAACCTCCCACTCGGGGGCTTAGCTGCAGTCTAGCGCTCGCCTAAGTATGTGAAAATCCCACCGAGTGAAAGCAAACCTCCCACTCGGGGGCTTAGCTGCAGCCCAGTGCTCGCCTAAGTTTTTGAAATTCCTACCGAGTGGAGAGCAAACCTCCCACTCGGAGGCTTAGCTGCAGCCCAGTGCTCGCCTAAGTTTTTGAAAATCCTACCGAGTGGAGAGAAAACCTCTCACTCGGGGGCTTAGCTACAGCCCAGTGCTCGCCTAAGTGTATTGGGGAACAAGTCGATTGCAATGAGCGCTTCGCTTTAACCTGCAAAAGACACCTCAAACCAAATGCAAACATATTCAACGTCGAATCCAAGTTCGGATAACACCTAACGGAACCGAAAGTGCTCAGGCGCTAGGCCTGTTAAGGTTTGTCGGTTACAAAACTCACTCGGCATACCGAGGCAAATTTAAAGTATCAAGCTCAAAAGTTTTTTACCCCTCCTGTGGAGGGCTGGAAGGTGCAACAAACTCGTCCAGATCAATTCCATCTGCAATCCAAGTGGCAGCAGAATTGAAGGTCTCCATGAAAGATCTGAAATCATGCTTCTTGGTGTTAGCCACCCTAAGAGCCACCAGCTTGTCCTCTCGTGCATCCTTGCAGTGAACGCGGATCAGAGATAGAGCAACATCCGCACCGCACCTGGCCGAAGACTTCTTCCACTCCTGCACTCGACTTGGGACCTCGTTCAGTCGAGTCATCAGGGACTCGAGGTTGTTCTGGAGTGTCTCTCTTGGCCAGAGTGTTGTGTCGATGCGAGAAGTTGCGACCTTCAGCCTTGCGAGATAGTCGATGACAGCAGCAACACGAGATTCAAGCCGGAGCACATTCATGGCGACTTCATCTTTCACGGGAGAGTTGATGGGGTCCAGGTTTACTTCCAGTCGACCAGTCTCCTCTTCAAAGTTCTGACAAAATTCTGCAAGCACAACCACCGAGTCAAGACAAACAGTCAGAGGTTACAATTAAAATATTTGTTTGATACAAAGGATTACCTTCAAGCATGAGGAACAACATCTTGGCGAGTCCACCCAGATAAGCCTCTAGATCGTTCTTCTTTCTCTTCAACTCACTAGCCTTGTCATTCAGGGTGGTCTTGTCACTTTTCAGTCGACTGACCTCCTGGTTGGCAGTATCAAGAGCAGCTTTCAGATTGGTGTTTTATTCTTCAAGCTTGGTCACTGAAGCCAGCTTCTCATCCGCAAGCCTGGTCTTCTCTAAAGCAGTTTCTTGCATCTCAGCCAAGTCAAGCTCTTGCTTCTTCAGGGCATCCCTCACTTTGTCTGCAAAGTTATAGTGAGATTAGATTCGGAAACAAGTAAGAGGCAAAGGCAATCGTCAAAGGCCTCACCAAGCATACCTTTAGCTTCCTCCTTCGCCTTCATTAAGTTGTCTTGGGCCAGTTTCAGACCGAGCTCGAGCTGAATGTGTTTGTTCTCCAACTCAGTATAACGAGCCGCAAAGTCACAGGATTTCTATGAAGAACCAATCGACAGATGTCAAAGACAATTCACTTCCGAGTGAGTAAGGAAAAATCATAGCGTTTCTAAGACTACGGCCGAATACAAACATTCGACCATAGTCTCGGGGACTACACCCAGTGGGTGCACTCTGCGTGCCCCCACTAGTTTCATCAGTTAGAGTCGACCAGTCGACCAACAAAAAAAAGGGGAGATGTTCTTCAGACTATAGTCGACTGCCAGTAGTCGACCACATTCTCGGGGACTACACCCAGTGGGTGCACTCAGCGTGCCCCCACCGGTCTATGAATCTATTCGACCTAGTCGAGTAAGGAAAAAACTTAAAGCCTATGGTCGACTGCCAGCAGTCGACCATAGCCTTGGGGACTACACCCAGTGGGTGCACTCAGCGTGCCCCCACTAATCCAGAATTTCAATCGACACACCCAGTGGGTGTAGGACAAACTCTAAGAATTTCAGAAAGAAGAGTTTTCAGATATCATATCCTAATAGAACAGGCAGTGACCGACTGACCTGAACATTACTCTGAAGAGCCGAACTGGCGTCATAGGCTGCCTGGCTGGCTTCTCGTATTGCCTTCACTTGCTCCATCATGACCCCCGCTTGGCGTATTGCTTCTTTAGCAACACTAGCTTGGTCTTCTGGAACGGGGTAGGTTGAGAAAAGCGAGGGTTGAGCAGCACTCGACGATGAAGGACGAGCACTCGTCAATGGCACCGCAAAGGTTACGGTAGGCCGAGTGACATTGTCTCCCTCCACGACCAACGTCTCGGGTGCTGGCACATCCTGAGTCACCTTGCCAGCAGACGTTTTCTTGCTCCTCCTCTGCCTTGGTGGTTCCTCGTCGTCGTCGTCAGGAAGGTCAATAACAATGTTAGATGAAGCTGCAGAAAGAATCAAAATTAGAGACAATAAGTCAGTCGACTGAAAACGGCATCACAAGAGTCATACCAGGTTTTGAGGTAGCAGCATCCTCCATCTCGTGGTCTTCAGCCCTGGCCGAAGTATCAGAAGTAGCAGCACTGCAGTTCCAGAAGTCAGTCGGTTGACCCATGAGTCGACCAAGAACAAGTTCATGAAACGGGGAAAACTCAAGACTACCTTTACCCTGAGATAGTGGGGATCACCATCTTCATCTTCGGCAAGACCTTCGCAGGCTTCGACGGTGCCACTCGAGATTGCTTCGGAGCCTTCTCAGTCGGCGCCGGAGAAGTAGTCCGAGGGCGCTTGGTCGACTGGGTAGCGGACGCGACCTCCTTACCACGCTCAGTCGTGGGATCATGGACAAGTTTCGAGCGCCTTTCCGAGCGGGGAGGTGCAACTTCCTCCTCCTCCTCCTCCTCTTCCTCCTCATCAGAGTCTTCAGCCTCATCATCATCATCAGCATCCGAATCCCACTCCTCCGGGCTTTCGCCCCCACTTCCTTCCTCCTCTTCAGTTGGCGTCTGCGCTCCATTGGGCATCGAGTATAACTCCGTGGTGGCCTGTCAGGCAGCAAAGCAAAACAAAGATCACTCGACCAATTCACAGCGAAGCAGAATGAATAAAGCAAGATTGCAATTGGAAATAAATGGCCATACCGTGTCCGGTGTGTAGGTACAGTCGAGTGGTGGGATCCTCCTGGCCCCTCGAGGGTTGTCCTTATTCCCCGTGATTGCGGTCACCCACCTCTCCAATGTGGCGTCGTCGACCGCCTCTGGATGGACCCGAGTGGTGTCCTCGGTCCCACGATACAGCCACATCGGATGGCCTTGGTACTGAAGTGGTTGGATGCGCCGCCTAAGGAAGATCTCCAGAAGATCCATACCCGTCACTCCTTATCTAACGAGTTGGACTACGCGCTCCATCAGCATTTTTACCTGAACTTTCTCCTCAGGAAGCACTTTCAGAGAAGAGGGTTTGTCCACTCGGTCCATGGAAAATGGAGGGAGACCAGTCGACTGCCCCGGCGTCGACTCGTCTTGGCAGTAGAACCAAGTCGACTGCCACCCTCTGACCGACTCAGGAAGGGTCATGGCCGGGAAAGTACTCTTATTCCTCATCTGGATCCCAAGACCACCGCACATCTGGATAACCTTAGTCCTCTCATCGTCCGGACTCGCCTTTTTCACTATCTGTGAGCGACAGGTGAATATGTGCTTAAAGAGACCCTAGTGTGGTCGACAACCCAAGAAGTTCTCGCACATGGACACAAAGGAAGCAAGATAGGTGATGGAATTGGGGGTGAAATGGTGGAGTTGCACCCCAAAGAAATTCAGAAACCCTCAGAAGAAAACACTCGGCGGCAGAGAAAAACCACGGTCTACATGAGTGGCTAAGAGAACGCACTCACCCTCCTGCGGCTGTGGTTGACACTCGGTCCCCGGAAGCCTTGCTGGCCCGTGGGGGATCAGTCCCTCATTGGCCAGGTCATTGAGATCTTTCTCGGTGATGGTCGAGCGGATCCAATCCCCTTGGACCCAACCCTTTGGCAGGCGGGACCTTGACGAAGATCCGCCCCGACTGGACGGTCTCCCCTTCGCTTTCCCCGTCGCCGTCGCCTTCTTCGCGCGCTCTAGGGACGCCGTCTTCTCCTTCACCATTGTCGTCGGCGAAGCGCGCGAGGAGTGGATAGGCGGAGGCGAGAGCAGGCGCAGTGGGCGGAGGCAAAGAGGGAGGAGAGAAGAATGGGAAGGCACTGTTCAAAAAGCCCTCGCCCGGCGCTTTATATAAGGACGCTTCCGAGTGGCTGACGAGTGGGTCCGGGCAGTCCTGTCACATCCCAAAACAGTCGCGCATGCACGATACATGGCGAAAAAGGCGGTGCGGAAATCAAGGCATCCACGCCTTATCCCTTCCGAGTACCGCGGTTCGCCCTGCTTCGCGCGCTTCCCAAATTTCAGATCCCGCAAAATCCGCTAACAGCAGATCAATCTGTCAGACGATATCTTTCCTGCGATCCGTCGCTCGGAAGTTCACTAAAGTTCAAAAAGTTCACTCGACAGAAGACAAGAATGGATCGAGGCAACTGAAGTAAAAGTTGACGCCAACGCCGAAAGAAAAATCGCCGATCCAAGATATGACATAATCAAAGCACAGGAAATGAGTCGGAGAAAATCATCAACTCCTTCCTCACTCGAACCTCGATCCATTGGGGGGCTAATGATGATGTTATGTACCTAGGGTAGGGTCATGGACCTATCTAGGATACCATACCTAAGGACATCCTTAGACGAAGCTACCTTCCAGTCGACCAAGAGAAACTCCACTCGACCGGCTAGAAGACACTCGACCATGAAGACTCACTCGACCACCAGGAGTTCAAGATCTACTCTGTATCCAAACGGTCTGTAATTAAGTAGTCTTAATGGTCATGATGACACTTTATGTAGGGCGTTACCAGTAACGCCCGACCTTAATGTACTTTAACCCTCTGCTACGTGGGTTGGCTGGGGTCCTGGCGTCCTCTATATAAGCCACCCCCCTCCACTGGTAGAAGGGTTCGCACCCCTGTAACTCATATACACATAAAGCAGTCGACCGCCTCCGGGCTCCGAGACGTAGGGCTATTACTTGCTCAGAGAAGGGGCTGAACTCGTTAAACACTCATGTGTACAACTACTCCATAGCTAGGATCTTGCCTCTCCATACCTACCCTCCATTCTACTGTCAGACTTAGAACCACGACACCCTCCAGAAGAGAGCCCCCGAGCCCTGCCCGAGGAGGGCGCCGGGCATGCCTTCCTATGCGAGGGGAGGAGGCGCCCCATGCATGGGCGCTGATCCTGACGCGGCACCTCCTGAGAGGCCAACCTCCTGAGGCCTTGGGCGGAGCGGCTTCTTCTTCTTCTTCTTGGGAGTGGCCTCCGGAGGATTCTCACCCTTGCTGTTTGGATCCTCGATCGATGCAGCTTGGAAAGCACGCTCGAGGGAGCACACCGCATCTCTCTCTTCGTAGGGGACTGTGATGATTCCGCCGCTTCCTGGCATCTTGAGGACGTTGTAGCCGTGGTGGGTCACTGCCATGAACTTGGCCAGGGTTGGATACCCTAGGATGGCATTGTATGGTAGGTGGATGTGGGCGACGTCGAAGTCGATGAGCTCGGTGCGGTAGTTGCCGCGCTATTCAAAAGTGATAGGGAGGCAGACCTGTCCGATCGGTGTGGTGGAGCCGTCGATAACTCCCGAAAAAGGCTTGGTAGGCTAGAGCTGATCATATGGCACTTGAAGGTTATCGAACATCTCGACGGACAAGACGTTAAGGCCTGTGCCGCCGTCGATGAGGGTCCTGGTGACCTGCACATTGTTGATGACTGGGGAACAGAGCATCGGGAGGACGTCGTCAGTAGCCGTGCACTTGAGTTGATCCGCTGAGCTAAAGGTGATGGCGCACTTGGACCACCTGAGCTGGCGCTGTTGGGAATTGTAGCAGAAATTAAAAAAATTCTACGCATCACCAAGATCAATCTATGGAGTAAATAGCAACGAGAGAGAGGGGAGTGTATCTTACACTTGAAGATCGCGAGACGGAAGCGTTGCAAGAACGCGGATGAAGGAGTCGTACTCGAAGCGATTCATATCGCGGTGGATTCTGATCTTAGCGCCGAACAACGGCACCTCCATGTTCAACACACGTGCAGCCCGGTGATGTCTCCCGCGCCTTGATCCAGCAAGGAGGAGGGAGAGGTTGAGGAAGATGGCTCCAACAGCAGCACAACGGTGTGGTGGTGATGGAGTGGCAGTTCTCTGGCAGGGCTTCGCCAAGCTCGTGCGGAGGAGGAGAGGTGTTGGGGAGGGGAGGGGTGCTACGTCTTGAGCTTGTGTTGGTTTTCCTTGAAGAGGAAAGGGTGATGCAGCAATAGTAGCGTAAGTATTTCCCTCAGTTTTTGAGAACCAAGGTATCAATCCAGTAGGAGGCTCCTCAAAAGTCCCACGCACCTACACAAACAAACAAAGAACTCGCAACCAACGCAATAAAGGGGTTGTCAATCCCTTCACAGCCACTTGCGAAAGTGAGATCTAATAGAGATAGTATGATAAGATAAATATATTTTTGGTATTTTATAATATAGATGCAAAAAAGTAAAGATGCAAATAAAAGTAGATTGGAAGCAAATATGATAAGAGATAGACCCGGGGGGGCATAGGTTTCACTAGAGGCTTCTCTCAAGATAGCATAAGTATTACGGTGGGTGAACAAATTACTGTCGAGCAATTGATAGAAAAGCGAATAATTATGAGATTATCTAGGCATGATCATGTATATAGGCATCACGTCCGCAACAAGTAGACCGACTCCTGCCTGCATCTACTACTATTACTCCACACATCGACCGACTCCTGCCTGCATCTAGAGTATTAAGTTCATAAAGAACAGAGTAACACATTAAGCAAGATGACATGATGTAGAGGGATAAACTCATGCAATATGATATAAACCACATCTTTTTATCCTCGACGGCAACAATACAATACGTGCCTTGCAACCCTTTCTGTCACTGGGTAAGGACACCGCAAGATTGAACCCAAAGCTAAGCACTTCTCCCATGGCAAGAAAGATCAATCTAGTAGGCCAAACCAAACCGATAATTCGAAGAGACTTGCAAAGATAACTCAATCATATATAAAAGAATTTAGAGAAGATTCAAATATTATTCATAGATAAACTTGATCATAAACCCACAATTCATCGGATCTCGACAAACACACCACAAAAAGAGATTACATCAAATAGATCTCCACATGAGAGGGGGAGAACATTGTATTGAGATCCAAAAAGAGAGAAGAAGCCATCTAGCTAATAACTATGGACCCGAAGGTTTGTGGTAAACTACTCACAACTCATCGGAGGGGCTATGGTGTTGATGTAGATGCCCTCCGTGGTGGATCCCCCCTTCGGCAGAACGCCGGCGACGGCTCCAAGATGGGATCTCGTGGATACAGAAGGTTACGGTGGCGGAAATATTTCTTCGGTGGCTCCCTGGATGTTTTCGGGGTATGTAGGCTTATATAGGAGGAAGAAGTACGTCAGCGGACGCCCGAGGGGCCCACGAGACAGGAGGGCGCGTCCTATAGGGGGGGCGCCCTACCTCTTGTGGACGCCTCGGCTGCTTCTTGACTTGCACTCCAAGTCCTCTGGATCATGTTCGTTCCAAAAATCACGCTCTTGAAGGTTTCATTCCGTTTGGACTCCGTTTGATATTCCTTTTCTTCGAAATACTGAAATAGGCAAAAAAACAGCAATGCGGGCTGGGCCTCTGGTTAGTAGGTTAGTCCGAAAAATGATAATAATGTGTAAAATAAAACCCATAAACATCCAAAACAGGTAATATAATAGCATGGAAGAATCAAAAATTGTAGATACGTTGGAGACGTATCAAGCATCCCCAAGCTTAATTCCTGCTCGTCCTCGAGTAGGTAAATGATAAAAACAGAATTTTTGATGTGGAATGCTACCTAGCATAATTCTCAATATAATTTTCTTTATTGTGGCATGAATGTTCAGATCCAAATGATTCAAGATAAAAGCTTATAAAACATAAAAATAATAATGCTTCAAAGCATACTAACAAATAATCATGTCCTATCAAAATAGCATAGCCAAAGAAAGCTTATCCCTACAAAACCATATAGTTAGGCCATGCTTCATTTTCATTACACAAAATACTCCCATCATGGACAACCCCGATGATGAGCCGAGCAATTGGTTCATACTTTTTAACGCGCTTCAGCTTTTTTCTACTCTTACGCAATACATGAGCGCAATCCATGGACATAGCACTATGGTGGTATATGGTGGTGGTTGTGAGGACAAAAAGAGGGAGAAGATAGTCTCACATCAACTAGGCGTATCAACGGGCTATGCAGATGCCCATCAATAGATATCAATGTGAGTGAGTAGGGATTGCCATGCAACGGATGCACTAGAACTATAAATATATGAAAGCTCAACAAAAAGCACTAAGTGGTTGTGCATCCAACTCGCTTGCTCACGAAGACCTAGGGCATTTTGAGGAAGCCCATCATTGGAATATACAAGCCAAGTTCTATAATGAAAAATTCCCACTAGCATATGAAAACGACAACATAGGAGACTCTCTATCATGAAGATCATGGTGCTACTTTGAAGCACAAGTGTGGAAAAAGAGATAGTAGCAATTGTCCCTTCTCTCTTTTTCTCTCATTTTATTTTTTTTATTTTTTTTATTTTTTTCTTTTTTCTTTCTCTTTTTTTTTTCTTTGGCCTCTTTTTTTTTTCTTTTTGGCCTTTCTCCTTTTTTTCTCTTTTTTTTCTTTTTCTTCTTTTTTTTTCTTTTTGTAAACTCCGAAGTCTCATCCTGACTTGTGGGGGAATCATAGTCTTCATCATCCTTTCCTCACTGGGACAATGCTCTAATAATGAAGATCATCACACTTTTATGGATTTACAACTCAAGAATTACAACTCAAAGCTAGAACAAAATATGACTCTATATATGAATGCCTCCGGCGGTGTACCGGGATATGCAATGAATCAAGAGTGACATGTATGAAAATTATGAAGGTGGATTTGCCACGAATACGATGTCAACTACATGATCATGCAAAGAGCAATATGACAATGATGAAACATGTCATAATAAACGGAACGGTGGAAAGTTGCATGGCAATATATCTTGGAATGGCTATGGAAATGCCATATAGGTAGGTATGGTGGCTGTTTTGAGGAAGGTAAATAATGGGTTCAACACCGACGAAAGTTGTGTGGTAATAAGAAAGGCTAGCAAAGTGGAAGGATGAGTGTGCGTATATCCATGGACTCACATTAGTCATAAAGAACTTATATACTTATTGCAAAAGTCTACTTAGATCTCAAAGCAAAGTACTACTACGAATGCCCCAAGAGGGATATATTGGTAGGAAAAGACCATCGCTCGTCCCCGACTGCCACACATAAGGAAGACAATCAAAAGAGCACCTCATGCAACAAATTTGTCACACAACTTTTACCATACGTGCATGCTACGGGACTTGCTAACTTCCACAAAAGCATTTCTCAATTTCATAATTATCCACTAGCATGACCCTAACACTACTACCTTTATATCTCAAAACAATTATCAAGCAACAAATTGATCATAGCATCCAATTCACTTCCTATGATAGTTTTTATTATACCCAACTTGGATGCTCATCATTCTAGGACCAAATTTGTAACCATAGAAAATACCATGTTGTTCTAAAAGACTCTCAAAATAATATAAGTGAAGCATGAGAGACTTGCAATTTCTTCAAAATTAATCCACCGCCATGCTCTAAAAGATATAAGTGAAGCACTAGAGCAAAAGCTATCAAGCTCAAAAGATATAAGTGAAGCACATAGAGTATTCTAGCAAATTCTAATCAAGTAGGCTTCTCCCAAAAGGTGTGTACAGCAAGGATGATTGTGGTAAACTAAAAAGCAAAGACTAATATAATACACGACGCTCCAAGCAAAACACATATCATGTGGCGAATAAAAATATAGCTCCAAGTAAAGTTACCAATGAACGAAGACGAAAGAGGGGATGCCTTCCGGGGGCATCCCCAAGCTTAGGCTTTTGGATATTCTTGAATATCTTGGGGTGCCTTGGGAATCCCCAAGCTTAGGCTCTTGCCACTCCTTATTCCATAGTCCATAAAAGCTTTACCCAAAACTTGAAAACTTCACAACACAAAACTCAACAGGAAATCTTATAAGCTCCGTTAGTGAAAGAAAACAAAACCACCACATAAGGTACTGTAATGAACTCATTATTTATTTATTTTGGTGTTAAACCTACTAGCCATAGATGCATCAAAATAAGCAAACAACACGCGAAAAACAGAATCTGTCAAAAACAGAACAGTCTGTAGCAATCTGTAACTAACGCAAACTTCTGGATCTCTAAAAATCCTACCAAAATAGGACGTACTGGAAATTTTGTTTATTGATCAGCAGCAAAAAGAATCAATGCAAAAGCACGTTTTGTGATTTATTGAATTTTTTCTCGTGAGCGCAAAGTTTCTGTTTTTCAGCAGAATCAAATCAACTATCATCATAGGTTATCCTATAGGTTCTACTTGGCACAAACACTAATTAAAAGATAAAAACACATCTAAACAGAAAGTAGAAGCAACATTTATTACTAAACAGAAACAAAAACAAAAACACAAAGAAAATTAGGTTGCCTCCCAACTAGCGCTATCGTTTAACGCCCCTAGCTAGGCATAAAAGCGAAGATAGATCTAAGTAGTGCCATCTTTGGCACTTGGAAAGGAGAACGAGGGTCTTCTTTATTTGTCATTCATTCTTCTATTTAGGGTAAGCACATTGCCATTAATGGATTAAGTAAGATTAAACATGTTACAGAAATTTGCATCTAAGCTAGACTTCATCTCTTTGATAATTTCATTTTGATAAAAGCACAAGAGAGTAGTTGATTCAATCTTGTCATTCAAAGGGTGCCCAAATATGGTTTTCATTTTTTTCATAGGTATCTATAGCATCCCCTTCAAGAAAACCTTCTTCAAAAATTGAATCTAGAACTTGTTTGAAAGAAGCGGGCAAGCCAACATAAAAACTCTTTAAGTAAACTTCAATTTGATATTGTGGCACATAGCTAGCCCGAATCCTTAATAACCTATCCCAAGCATCTTTTAAAGACTCATCAAGCAAATAACGAAAAATTATGGAGTCATCTTCATCACAATTAATTAAAAATCTCATTGATAACCCCGGTAGGTCTCCCCATAGCATCATTATTTAAGAGATTAGAGAGGACAGAGGGGCTATCCAAGGCACTAAAACTAGGGAGAGATCCCTTAGTTCTTTTTGACTCAGCCATGGCAACGGGAAGGCAAATGGAAAAGAGAGGAGATTGGGAAGGAGAGGGAAAATAAAACGACAAGGGTGAAGTGGGGGAGAGGAAAACGAGAGGCAAATGTCAAATAATGTAAATGCTAGGGGGATGAGTTTATGATGGGTACTTGGTATGTCTTGACTTGAGCGAAGACCTCCCTGGCAACGGCGCCAGAAATCGCACGTTGGCAGGAGGTCGAATCATGACTTGACTTGGTGGAAGCCTCCTCGGTAACGGCGCCAGAAATCCTTCTTGCTACGTCTTGAGCTTGCGTTGGTTTTCCTTGAAGAGGAAAGGGTGATGCAGCAATAGTAGCGTAAGTATTTCCCTCAGTTTTTGAGAACCAATGTATCAATCCAGTAGGAGGCTCCTCAAAAGTCCCACACACCTACACAAATAAACAAAGAACTCGCAACCAACGCAATAAAGGGGTTGTCAATCCCTTCACGGCCACTTGCTAAAGTGAGATCTAATAGAGATAGTATGATAAGATAAATATATTTTTGGTATTTTATAATATAGATGCAAAAAGTAAGATGCAAATAAACGTAGATTGGAAGCAAATATGATAAGAGATAGACCCGGGGGCCATAGGTTTCACCAGTGGCTTCTCTCAAGATAGCATAAGTATTACGGTGGGTGAACAAATTACTGTCGAGCAATTGATAGAAAAGCGAATAATTATGAGATTATCTAGGCATGATCATGTATATAGGCATCACGTCCGCAACAAGTAGACCAACTCCTGCCTGCATCTACTACTATTACTCCACACATCGACCGACTCCTGCCTGCATCTAGAGTATTAAGTTCATAAAGAACAGAGTAACGCATTAAGCAAGATGACATGATGTAGAGGGATAAACTCATGCAATATGATATAAACCCCATCTTTTTATCCTCGATGTCAACAATACAATACGTGCCTTGCAACCCTTTCTGTCTTTGGATAAGGACACCGCAAGATTGAACCCAAAGCTAAGCACTTCTCCCATGGCAAGAAAGATCAATCAAGTAGGCCAAACCAAACTGATAATTCGAAGAGACTTGCAAAGATAACTCAATCATACATAAAAGAATTCATAGAAGATTCAAATATTATTCATAGACAAACTTGATCATAAACCCACAATTCATCGGATCTCGACAAACACACCACAAAAAGAGATTACATCGAATAGATCTCCACAAGAGAGGGGGAGAACATTGTATTGAGATCCAAAAAGAGAGAATAAGCCATCTAGCTAATAACTATGGACCCGAAGGTCTGTGGTAAACTACTCACAACTCATCGGAGGGGCTATGGTGTTGATGTAGAAGACCTCCATGGTGGATTCCCCCTCCGGCAGAATGCCGGCGATGGCTCCAAGATGGGATCTCGCGGATACAGAAGGTTACGGTGGCGGAAATATTTCTTCGGTGGCTCCCTGGATGTTTTCGGGGTATGTAGGCTTATATAGGAGGAAGAAGTACGTCGGTGGACGCCCGAAGGGCCCACGAGACAGGGGGCGCGCCCTATAGGGGGGCGCCCTACCCTCTCGTGGCCGCCTCGGCTACTTCTTGACTTGCACTCCAAGTCCTCTGGATCACGTTCATTCCAAAAATCACGCTCCCGAAGGTTTCATTCCGTTTGGACTCCGTTTGATATTCCTTTTCTTCGAAATACTGAAATAGGCAAAAAAACAGCAATACGGGCTGGGCCTCCGGTTAGTAGGTTAGTCCCAAAAATGATAATAATGTGTAAAATAAAGCCCATAAACATCCAAAACAGGTAATATAATAGCACGGAACAATCAAAAATTATAGATACATTGGAGACGTATCAAGGGGCTGCGCCTTGGATCTGGTGCTGCAGCCCTCCCCTCACCCCTCTATTTACAGGGAGAAGGGGGAAGGGGCCGGCCCCTCTAGATGAGATCTAGAGGGGGGGCGGCGGCCAAGGGGTAGGGGGCTTGCCCCTCAAGCAAGGGGGGCGCCTCCCTTAGGGTTCCCCCACCCCCAACCCTAGGCGCATGGGCCCTAGGGGGTGGCGCCCAGCCCACTTAGGGGATGGTTCCTTTCCACCTACAGCCCATAAGGCCCTCCGGGACAGGTGGATCCTCCTAGTGGACCCCCGGAACCCCTCCGGTGGTCCCGGTACAATACCGGTATACCCCCGAATATTTCTGATGATTGTATGATGGCTTCCCATATTTAAATCTTCACCTCCGGACCATTCCGGAACTCCTCATGATGTCTGGGATCTCATCTGGGACTCCGAACAACATTCGGTAATCACATAGAAATCTTCATTATAACCCTAGGGTCATCGAACCTTAAGTGTGTAGACCCTACGGGTTCGGGAATCATGCAGACATGACTGAGACATCTCTCCGGCCAATAACCAATAGCGGGATCTGGATACCCATGCTGGCTCCCACATGTTCCACGATGATATCATTGGATGAACCACGATGTCGAGGATTCAAGTAACCCCGTATACAATTCCCTTTTGTCAATCGGTACGTTACTTGCCCGAGATTCGATCGTCGGTATCCCAATACCTCGTCCAATCTCGTTACCGGCAAGTCACTTTACTCGTTCCGTAATGCATGATCCTGTGGCTAACCACTTAGTCACATTGAGCTCATTATGATGATGCATTACCGAGTGGGCCCAGGGATACCTCTCCGTCATACGGGTGACAAATCCCAGTCTCGATTTGTACCAACCCAACAGATACTTTCAGAGATACCTACAGTGCACCTTTATAGTCACCCAGTTACGTTGTGACATTTGGTACACCCAAAGCACTCCTACACTATTCTGGAGTTACACAATCTCATGGTCTAAGGAACTGATACTTGACATTAGAAAAGCGCTAGCAAACGAACTACACGATCTAGTGCTATGCTTAGGATTGGGTCTTGTCCATCACATCATTCTCCTAATGATGTGATCCAGTTATCAATGACATCCAATGTCCATAGTCAAGAAACCATGACCATTTGTTGATCAACGAGCTAGTCAACTAGAGGCTCACTAGGGACATGTTGTGGTCTATGTATTCATACATGTATTATGGTTTCCGGTCAATACAATTACATCATGAATAGTAGACAATTATCATGAACAAGGAAATATAATAATAATCATTTTATTATTGCCTATAGGGCATATTTCCAACAGTCCTCCACTTGCACTAGAGTCAATAATCTAGTTACACTGTGATGAATCGAACACCCATAGAGTTCTGGTGTTGATCATGTTTTGCACGTGAAAGAGGTTTAGTCAGCGGATCTGTGACATTCAGATCCATATGCACTTTGCAAATATCTATGTCTCCATCTTGAACATTTTCACGAATGGAGTTGAAGCGACACTTGATGTGTCTGGTCTTCTTGTGAAACCTGGGCTCCTTGGCAAGGGCAATAGCTCCAGTGTTATCACAGAAGAGAGTCATCGGCCCCGATGCATTGGGAATAACTCCTAGGTCGGTAATGAACTCCTTCATCCAGATTGCTTCATGTGCTGCCTCCGAGGCTGCCATGTATTCCGCTTCACATGTACATCCCGCTACGACGCTTTGCTTGCTACTGCACCAGCTTACTGCCCCACCATTCAAAATATACACGTATCCGGTTTGTGACTTGGAGTCATCCAGATCTGTGTTGAAGCTAGCATCAACGTAACCCTTTATGACGAGCTCTTCGTCACCTCCATAAACGAGAAACATATCCTTAGTCCTTTTCAGGTACTTTAGGATATTCTTGACCGATGTCCAGTGTTCCATGCCAGGATTACTTTGGTACCTTGCTACCAAACTTACGACAAGGTTTACATCAGGTCTGGTACACAACATGGCATACATAATAGACACTATGGCCGAGGCATAGGGGATGACACTCATCTTTTCTCTATCTTCTGCAGTGGTCGGGCATTGAGCCGAGCTCAATTTCACACCTTGCGACACAGGCAAGAACCCCTTCTTGGACTGATCCATATTGAACTTCTTCAATATCTTATCAAGGTATGTGCTTTGTGAAAGACCTATGAGGCGTCTCGATCTATCTCTATAGATCTTGATGCCTAATATATAAGCAGCTTCTCCAAGGTCCTTCATTGAAAAACACTTATTCAAGTAGGCCTTTATGCTGTCCAAAAGTTCTATATCATTTCCCATCAACACTATGTCATCCACATATAATATGAGAAATGCTACAGAGCTCCCACTCACTTTCTTGTAAACACAGGCTTCTCCATAAGTCTGCATAAACCCAAACACTTTGATCATTTCATCAAACGAATGTTCCAACTCTGAGATGCTTGCACCAGCCCATAGATGGATCGCTGGAGCTTGCATACCTTGTTAGCATTCTTAGGATCGACAAAACCTTCGGGTTACATCATATACAATTCTTCCTTAAGATAGCCGTTAAGGAATGCCATTTTGACGTCCATTTGCCATATCTCATAGTCATAGAATGCGGCAATTGCTAACATGATCCGGACGGACTTCAGCTTCACTACGGGTGAGAAAGTCTCATCATAGTCAACCCCTTGAACTTGTCGATAACCCTTAGCGACAAGTCGAGCTTTATAGATGGTAACATTACCATCTGCGTCCGTCTTCTTCTTAAAGATCCATTTATTTTCTATCGTTCGCCGATCATCGGGCAAGTCTGTCAAAGTCCATGCTTTGTTTTCATACATGGATCCTATCTCGGATTGCATGGCTTCAAGCCATTTGTTGGAGTCTGGGCCCGCCATTGCTTCTTCATAGTTCGAAGGTTCACTGTTGTCTAACAACATGATTTCCAGGACAGGGTTGCCTTACCATTCCGATGTGGAACGTGTCCTTGTGGACCTACGAAGTTCAGTAGCAACTTGATTGGAAGTACCTTGATCATCATCATTAACTTCCTCTCTAGTCGGTGCAGGTACCAAAGGAACATCTTCCTGAGCTGCGCTACTTTCTGGTTCAAGAGGTAGTACTTCATCAAGTTCCACTTTCCTCCCACTTACTTCTTTCGAGAGAAACTCTTTCTCCAGAAAGGACCCATTCTTGGCAACAAAGATCTTGCCTTCGGATCTGAGGTAAAAGGTATACCCAATGGTTTCCTTAGGGTATCCTATGAAGACGCATTTTTCTGACTTGGGTTCGAGCTTTTCAGGTTGAAGTTTCTTGACATAAGCATCGCATCGCCAAACTTTTAGAAACGATAGCTTAGGTTTCTTTACAAACCATAATTCATGCGGTGTCGTCTCAACGGATTTAGACGGTGCCCTATTTAAAGTGAATGTAGCTGTCTCTAAAGTGTATCCCCAAAATGATAGCAGTAAATCGGTAAGAGACATCATAGATCGCACCATATCCAATAGAGTGTGATTACGATGTTCGGACACACCGTTACGCTGAGGTGTTCCAGGCGGCGTGAGTTGTGAAACAATTCCACATTTCCTTAAGTGTGTACCAAACTCGTGACTTAAATATTCTCCACCATGATCTGATCGTAAGAACTTTATTTTTCTATCACATTGATTCTCTACCTCATTCTGAAATTCCTTGAACTTTTCAAAGGTCTTAGACTTGTGTTTCATCAAGTAGACATACACATATCTACCTAAGTCATCAGTGAGGGTGAGAACATAACGATAGCCACCGCGAGCCTCAACGCTCATTGGACCTCACACATCAGTATGTATAATTTCCAATAAGTTGGTTGCTCGCTCCATTGTTCTGGAGAACGGAGTCTTGGTCATTTTGCCCATGAGGCATGGTTCGCACGTGTAAAATGATTCGTAATCAAGAGACTCCAAAAGTCCATCTGCATGGAGCTTCTTCATGCGTTTGACACCAATGTGACCAAGGCGGCAGTGCCACATGTATGTGGGACTATCATTATCAATCTTACATCTTTTGGTATTTACACTATGAATATGTGTAACATCACGTTCGAGATTCATTAAGAATAAACCATTGACTAGCGGGGCATGACCATAAAACATATCTCTCATATAAATTGAACAACCATTATTCTCAGATTTAAATGAGTAGCCATCTTGTATTAAACGAGATCCAGATACAATGTTCATGCTCAAAGCTGGCACTAGATAACAATTATTGAGGTTTAAAACTAATCCCGTAGGTAAATGTAGAGGTAGCGTGCCGACGGCGATCACATCGACCTTGGAACCATTCCCGACGCACATCGTCACCTCGTCCTTCGTCAGTCTCCGCTTATTCCGCAGCTCCTGTTTTGAGTTACAAATATGAGCAACCACACCGGTATCAAATACACAGGAGCTACTACGAGTACTGGTAAGGTACACATCAATAACATGTATATCACATATACCTTTGGTGTTGTCGGCCTTCTTGTCCGCTAAGTACTTGGGGCAGTTCCGCTTCCAGTGACCGTTTCCCTTGCAATAAAAGCACTCAGTCTTAGGTTTGGGTCCGTGCTTTGGCTTCTTCCCGGCAACTGGCTTACCGGGCGCGGCAACTCCCTTGCCGTCTGCTACGTCTCAAGCTTGCATTGGTTTTCCTTGAAGAGGAAAGGGTGATGCAGCACAGTAGCGTAAGTATTTCCCTCAGTTTTTGAGAACCAAGGTACCAATCCAGTAGGAGGCTCCTCACAAGTCCCATGAACCTACACAAACAAACAAAGAACTCGCAACCAACGCGATAAAGGGGTTGTCAATCCCTTCACGGTCACTTGCGAAAGTGAGATCTAATAGAGATAGTATGATAAGATAAATATATTTTTGGTATTTTATAATATAGATGCAAAAAGTAAAGATGCAAATAAAAGTAGATTGAAAGCTTATATGATAAAGGATAGACCCGGGGGCCATAGGTTTCACTAGAGGCTTCTCTCAAGATAGCATAAGTATTACGGTGGGTGAACAAATTACTGTCGAGCAATTGATAGAAAAGCGAATAATTATGAGATTATCTAGGCATGATCATGTATATAGGCATCACATCCGTGACAAGTAGACCGACTCCTGCCTGCATATACTACTATTACTCCACACATCGACCGACTCCTGCCTGCATCTACTACTATTACTCCCCACATCGACCAACTCCTGCCTGCATCTAGAGTATTAAGTTCATAAAGAATAGAGTAACGCATTAAGCAAGATGACATGATGTAGAGGGATAAACTCATGCAATATGATATAAACCCCATCTTTTTATCCTCGATGGCAACAATACAATACGTGCCTTGCAACCCTTTCTGTCACTGGGTAAGGACACCGCAAGATTGAACCCAAAGCTAAGCACTTCTCCCATGGCAAGAAAGATCAATCTAGTAGGCCAAACCAAACCGATAATTCTAAGAGACTTGCAAAGATAACTCAATCATACATAAAAGAATTCAGAGAAGATTCAAATATTATTAATAGATAAACTTGATCATAAACCCACAATTCATCGGATCTCGACAAACACACCGCAAAAGGAGTTTACATCGAATAGATCTCCACAAGAGAGGGGGAGAACATTGTATTGAGATCAAAAAAGAGAGAAGAAGCCATCTAGCTAATAACTATGGACCCGAAGGTCTGTGGTAAACTACTCACAACTCACCGGAGGGGCTATGGTGTTGATGTAGAAGCCCTCCATGGTCGATTCCCCCTCCGGTAGAACACCGGCGACGGCTCCAAGATGGGATCTCGCGGATACAGAAGGTTACCGTGGTGGAAATATTTCTTTCGTGGCTCCCTGGATGTTTTTGGGGTATGTAGGCTTATATAGGATGAATAAGTACGTCGGTGGCCGCCCAAGGGGCCTACAAGACAGGGGCGCGCCCTGTAGGGGTGGGCACGCCCCCCACCCCCGTGGCTGCCTCGGCTGCTTCTTGACTTGCACTCCAACTTCTCCAGATCACGTTCGTTCCAAAAATCACGCTCCCAAAGGTTTCGTTCCATTTGGACTCCGTTTGATATTCCTTTTCTTCGAAATACTGAAATAGGTAAAAAAACAGCAATGCGGGCTGGGCCTCCGGTTAGTAGGTTAGTCCCAAAAATGATATAATTGTGTAAAATAAAGCCCATAAACATCCAAAATAGGTAATATAATAGCATGGAACAATCAAAAATCATAGATACGTTGGAGACGTATGAAGCATCCCCAAGCTTAATTCCTGCTCGTCCTCGAGTAGGTAAATGATAAAAACAGAATTTTTTATGTGGAATGCTACCTAGCATAATTCTCAATGTAATTTTCTTTATTGTGGCATGAATGTTCAGATCCAAATGATTCAATATAAAATCTTATAAAACATAAAAATAATAATGCTTCAAAGCATACTAACAAATAATGATGTCCTATCAAAATAGCATAGCCAAAGAAAGCTTATCCCTACAAAATCATATAGTTAGGCCATGCTTCATTTTCATTACACAAAATACTCCCATCATGCACAACCCCGATGAAGAGCCGAGCAATTGTTTCATACTTTTTAACGCGCTTCAGCTTTTATTCAACTCTTACGCAATACATGAGCGCAAGCCATGGACATAGCACTATGGTGGTATATGGTGGTGGTTGTAAGGACAAAAAGGGAGAAGATAGTCTCACATCAACTAGGCGTATTAACGGCCTATGGAGATGCCCATCAATAGATATCAATGTGAGTCAGTAGGAATTGCCATGCAACAGATGCACTAGAGCTATAAATGTATGAAAGCTCAATAAAAGAAACTAAGTGGGTGTGCATCCAACTTCCTTGCTCACGAAGACCTAGGGCATTTTGAGGAAGCCCATCATTGGAATATACAAGCCAAGTACTATAATGAAAAATTCCCACTAGCATATGAAAGTGACAACATAGGAGACTCTCTATCATGAAGATCATGGTGCTACTTTGAAGCACAAGTGTGGAAAAAGAGATAGTAGCATTGTCCCTTCTCTCTTTTTCTCTCATTTTCTTTTTTTTTCTTTTTTTCTTTCTCTTTTTTTTCTTTGGCCTTTTTTTTTCTTTTTGGCCTTTCTCCCCCCCTTTTTTTCTTTTTCTTCTTTTTTTTCTTTTTGTAAAGTTCGAAGTCTCATCCCGACTTGTGGGGGAATCATAGTCTTCATCATCCTTTCCTCACCAAGACAATGCTCTAAGAATGAAGATCATCACACTTTTATGGATTTACAACTCAAGAATTACAACTCAAAGCTAGAACAAAATATGACTCTATATGAATGCCTCCGGTGGTGTACCGGGATATGCAATGAATCAAGAGCGACATGTATGAAAATTATGAAGGTGGCCTTGCCACAAATACGATGTCAACTACATGATCATATAAAGAGCAATATGACAATGATGAAACGTGTCATAATAAACGGAACAGTGGAAAGCTGCATGGCAATATATCTCGGAATGGCTATGGAAATGCCATAATAGGTAGGTATGGTGGCTGTTTTTAGGAAGGTAAATAATGGGTTTATGATACCGGCGAAAGTTGCGCGGCATAATAGAAGCTAGCAAAGTGGAAGGATGAGTGTGCGCATATCCATGGACTCACATTAATCATAAAGAACTCATATACTTATTGCAAAAGTCTACTTTGCCCTCGAAGCAAAGTACTACTATGCATGCCCCTAGAGGGATAGATTGGTAGGAAAAGACCATCGCTCATCCCTGACTGCCACTCATAAGGAAGACAATCAAAAGAGCACCTCATGCAACAAATTTGTCACACAACTTTTACCATACGTGCATGCTACGGGACTTGCCAACTTCAACAAAAGTATTTCTGAATTTCATAATTATCCACTAGCATGACCCTAACATTACTACCTTTATATCTCAAAACAATTATCAAGCAACAAATTGATCATAGCATCCAATTCACTTCCTATGATAGTTTTTATTATATCCAACTTGGATGCTCATCATTCTAGGACCAAATTTGTAACCATAGCAAATACCATGCTCTTCTAAAAGACTCTCAAAATAATATAAGTGAAGCATGAGAGACTAAAAGTTTCTTCAAAATTAATCCACCGCCGTGCTCTAAAAGATATAAGTGAAGCACTAGAGCAAAAACTATCTAGCTCAAAAGATATAAGGGAAGCACATAGCATATTCTAATAAATTTCAATCAAATAGGCTTCTCCCAAAAGGTGTGTACAGCAAGGATGATTGTGGTAAACTAAAAATCAAAGACTAATATAATACACGACGCTCCAAGCAAAACACATATCATGTGGCGAATAAAATATAGCTCCAAGTAAAGTTACCAATGAACGAAGACGAAAGAGGGGATGCCTTCCGGGGGCATCCCCAAGCTTAGGCTTTTGGCTATTCTTGAATATATTGGGGTCCCATAAGCATCCCCAATCTTAGGCTCTTGCCACTCTTTATTCCATAGTCCATCAAAGCTTTACCCAAAACTTGGAAACTTCACAACACAAAACTCAACAGGAAATCTTATAAGCTCCGTTAGTGAAAGAAAACAAAACCACCACATAAGGTACTTTAATGAACTCATTCTTTATTTATTTTGGTGTTAAACCTACTGTATTCCAAGTTCTCTATGGTTCATACCCTTACATACTAGCCATAGATGCATCAAAATAAGCAAACAACACGCGAAAAACAGAATCTGTCAAAAACAGAACAGTCTATAGCAATCTGTAGCTAAATCAAACTTCTGGAACCTTAAAAATCCTACCAAAATAGGACATCCTAAACAATTTGTTCATTGAACAGAATAAAAAAGAATCAATGCAAAAGCTCGTTCCTGTGATTTATTGAATTTTTTTCTCGTGAGAGCAAAGTTTCTGTTTTTCAGCAGAATCAAATCAACTCATATCATAGGTTATCCTATAGGTTCTACTTGGCACAAACACTAAATAAAACATGAAAACACATCTAAACAGAAAGTAGATGCAAAATTTATTACTAAACAGAAACAAAAACAAAAAACAAAAGGAAAATTGGGTTGCCTCCCAACTAGCGCTATCGTTTAACGCCCCTAGCTAGGCATAAAAGCGAAGATAGATCTAAGTAGTGCCATCTTTGGCGCTTGATTCATAGCTAGCTCGCACGATAAATTCATAAGGTAATTTGACTTTCTTTCTTGGAAAGTGTTCCATGCCTTTATTTAATGGAAATTGGAATCTAATATTCCCTTCCTTCATATCAATAATCGCACCAATCATTCTAAGGAAAGGTCTACCAAGAATAATAGGGCAAGAAAGATTGCAATCTATATCAAGAATGATAAAATCAACGGGCACCAAATTTCTATTTGCAACAATTAGAACATCATTCATTCTTCCCATTGGCTTTTTAATGGTGGAATCCGCAAGGTGCAAATTTAATGAGCAATCATCAAGATCATGGAAACCTAGAATATCACATAAAGTTTTCGGAATCGTGGAAACACTAGCACCCAAATCACATAAAGCAAAACACTCATGATCTTTAATTCTAATATTTATAGTAGGTTCCCACTCATCATTAAGTTTTCCAGGTATAGAAACTTCCAAATTAAGTTTTTCATCAAAAGATTCCATCAAGGTATCAATGATATGTTTGGTAAAAGCTTTATTCTGACTATAAGCATGAGGAGAATTAACAACGGATTGCAACAAGGAAATACAACCTTCTAAAGAACATTTCTCATAATCAAATTCCTTGAAATCCAAGATAGTGGGTTCAATACTATTTAAAGTCATGACCTCTCCAATCCCACTTTTACCAAATTTAGCATCAAGATCTAAAAACTCCAAATTTTTGGGACGCCTTCTAAATAAAGTTGACTCATATCTAGTCCCATTATTATCAAGATTCATATTGCAAAACAAAGATCTAATAGGGGACACAGCAATAACTTTAAGATCTTCATCATTATTTTCATGGAAACTAGAAGAACACGCCTTTACAAAGCTATCTTTCTTAGCACGCAATCTAGCGGTTCTTTCCTTGCACTCGTCAATGGAAATTCTCATTGCTTTGAGAGACTCATTGATATCATGCTTAGGAGAATAAGATCTAAGTTTAAGAGAATCAACATCAAGCGAAAGTCTATCAACGTTCCTAGCCAAATCATCAACTTTGAGCAATTTTTCTTCAAGCAAAGCATTAAAATTCTTTTGAGAGACCATAAATTCTTTCACACTATTTTCAAAATAAGAGGGAATCTTATTAAAATTACCATAAAAATTATTGTAGGAATTTCCATAATTATTAGAGGAATTGCTAGGGAACGGTCTAGGATTAAAGTTTCCTCTATAAGCATTGTTTCCAAAATTATTCCTACCAACAAAATTCACATCTATAGATTCATTATTATTCTCAATCAAGGTAGATAAAGACATATCATTGGGATCAATAGAAGAACTCTTAGTAGCAAACAATCTCATAAGCTCATCCATATTTCCACTCAAAACATTAATTTCTTCTATAGCATGCACCTTTTTACTAGTAGATCGTTCGGTGTTCCATTGAGAATAATTAGCCATAATTTTATCAAGAAGTTTTGTAGCATCTCCTAAAGTGATTTCCATAAACGTGCCTCTGACGGCCGAATCTAAAAGATTTCTAGAAGCAAAGTTTAATCCGGCATAAAAAAATTGTATGATCATCCATAAATTCAAACCATGAGTAGGGAAATTGCGAATCATCAACTTCATTCTTTCCCAAGATTGGGCAACATGCTCATGA
Source organism: Triticum dicoccoides (assembly GCF_002162155.2). Taxonomy (NCBI): domain Eukaryota; kingdom Viridiplantae; phylum Streptophyta; class Magnoliopsida; order Poales; family Poaceae; genus Triticum; species Triticum dicoccoides. Next base: position 622,626,630 of record NC_041383.1, read on the forward strand.
TCAAGTTGTTTAAAATTCATAATATCGTTCCTAAGCGAGATGATCTTAGCGGGAGGAAAATATTTAGAGATAAAAGCATCTTTGCACTTGTTCCAAGAATCAATACTATATTTAGGCAAAGACGAAAACCAAACTTTAGCACGATCTCTAAGTGAAAACGGAAATAACTTCAATTTAACAATATCATTACCCGTATCTTTCTTCTTTTGCATATCACACAAATCAACAAAGTTGTTTAAATGAGTAGCGGCATCTTCACTAGGAAGGCCGGCGAATTGATCTTTCATAACAAGATTCAGCAAAGCAGTATTGATTTCACAAGACTCAACATCATTAAGAGGAGCAATCAGAGTACTAAGGAAATCATTATTATTGGTATTGGAGAAATCAAACAATTTGGTATTATCTTGCGCCATGGCGACAAGTAATCCAACACACAAGCAAACAGAAAAAGGCAAGCGGTAAAGAGGGAGAGATTGGGAAAGAGAGGGTAAATAAAACGGCAAGGGTGAAGTGGGGGAGAGGAAAACGAGAGGCAAATGGCAAATAATGTAAATGTGAGGGATATGAGTTTGTGATGGGTACTTGGTATGTCCTGACTTGAGCGAAGACCTCCCCGGCAACGGCGCTAGAAATCCTTCTTGCTACGTCTCGAGCTTGCGTTGGTTTTCCTTGAAGAGGAAAGGGTGATGCAGCACAGTAGCATAAGTATTTCCCTCAGTTTTTGAGAACCAAGGTATCAATCCAGTAGGAGGCTCCTCACAAGTCCCACTAACCTACACAAACAAACAAAGAACTCCCAACCAACGCGATAAAGGGGTTGTCAATCCCTTCACGGCCACTTGCGAAAGTGAGATCTGATAGAGATAATATGATAAGATAAATATATTTTTGGTATTTTAAAATATAGATGCAGAAAATAAAGATGCAAATAGAAGTAGATTGAAAGCTTATATGATAAAGGATAGACCCAGGGGCCATAGGTTTCACTAGAGGCTTCTCTCAAGATAGCATAAGTATTACGGTGGGTGAACAAATTACTGTCGAGCAATTGATAGAAAAGTGAATAATTATGAGATTATCTAGGTGTCGGTGTCAAAACCGGCGGATCTCGGGTAGGGGGTCCCGAACTGTGCATCTAGGCGGATGGTAACAGGAAACAAGGGACACAATGTTTTTACCCAGGTTCGAGCCCTCTCGATGGAGGTAAAACCCTACTCCTGCTTGATTAATATTGATGATATGGGTAGTACAAGAGTTGATCTACCACGAGATCAGAGAGGCTAAACCCTAGAAGCTAGCCTATGGTATGATTATTGTTCGTCCTATGGACTAAAACTCTCCGGTTTATATAGACACCGGAGAGGGCTAGGGTTACACAGAGTCGGTTACAATGGGAGGAGATCTACATATCGTACCGCCAAGCTTGCCTTCCACGCCAAGGAAAGTCCCATCCGGACACGGGACGAAGTCTTCAATCTTGTATCTTCATAGTCCGGGAGTCCGGCCAAAGGTCATAGTCCGGCCATCCGGACACCCCCTAATCTAGGACTCCCTCAGTAGCCCTTGAACCAGGCTTCAATGACGACGAGTCCGGCGCGCAAATTGTCTTCGGCATTGCAAGGCGGGTTCCTCCTCTGAATACTTCATAGAAGATGTTTGAACACAAGGATAGTGTCCGGCTCTGCAAAATAAGTTCCACATACCACCGTAGAGAGAATAATATTTACACAAATCTAATCTGCTGACGTATTCCATAGTGTGACATCATGCCACGGCCAAGCCTTTATTCGAATCGTTTTACTATTCCACCTCAGTGCGTTTAGCGAGGCGGTTTCCTTGGTACGTCTTGTCAAAGCAGAGGTCGTGTCCCCTTATTCCGGGATTCTCATCAATACGGGCGTGGGTAACCCAACCGCGCCATTAACCACAGCGCTTGGGAGATAAGCGAGTTTTATTAGGCTGGTGGGGGATCATAGTTTCGGTCGCCCATATAAGGGGATAAGGATCCACCCTTTCCATCTATGCCTTCTTCCTCCTTTGCTTATCCATTCCTGCGCACTCGAGCTCTAGCGCCCAAGTCCGCACTTCCCACCTCAACCTTGTCCAATCATGTCCGGAGCGGCAGGTAGATGGATGGCCTCCACCGTCACGGAGGGGCACATCAAAAAGTTGAGGAAGGCCGGATACTTGTCTAACGACATCGCGCACCGGCTTCCAGATGAGGGGCAACTCATCCCCACCCCTAGGCCCCATGAGAGGGTGGTGTTCCTTACCCATTTCCCTCCGCGGACTGGGCTTCCCACTTCACCCATTTGTCCGGGGGCTCATGTTCTACTACGGCCTGGATTTCCATGATCTGGCTCCGAACTTCATCCTCAACATCTCGGTGTTTATATTCGTGTGCGAGGCCTTCCTCCACATCAAGCCTCACTTCGGCCTATGGCTGAAGATCTTCAGCGTCAAGCCGAAGGTCGTGACTGGCCGGCAAGCGGAGTGCGGAGGCGCCATGGTGGGCAAGATGCCCAACGTCACATGGCTCGAGGGCTCCTTTGTAGAAACCATCAAAGGGTGGCAATCGGGGTGGTTCTACATCACCGAGCCGCGTGACCCTGAGTTGGCAGCGGCCCCCGAATTCTAATCTGGCATCCCCACCCGGCTCATGTCCTGGAAAGAGATGGGCTTGTTGTGGGGTAATCCGGAAGAGGTGGCCGGACTCCAAACCTGCGTCCAAGACCTGGTGAACAAGAAGGTTAAACTTGTCAACGTAGTCTAGGCCATGCTCTTCCGCCGGATCCTCCCGTGTCAACAACGGGCTTTCAACTTGTGGGAGTTCGACCCGGCCCAGCACCAGACTTTGTCCAGGCTCTTCGACACAAAGCACGAGGATGCCTGGAAGGTGCTATTCAAAAGCTCTGAGGTCTCCCCTCCCGTCACCGAGAATCGCGGATTCTGCGCCAAGCGCCAAGCCACCGAAGTAAGCTTGTTTTTATTCTTTACAGGATACTCAATTTTCATAGTTTGACTCTATGCAGGATCTAAACTCCCGCTCCTTTAACACGACTGGAAGAGGACGTCCGAACAGTTTGACTGTCCGGCCCCTTTGCCCGAAGGCCCAGCAGATGCACGCTTGACAAAGCTGCTAGTTCCGGCACCTCACGTGGTGCCGGAGAAGAAGGCCAAGAAGAAGGCCACAGGGAATCGAAAGAGTTCCCGATGCCTGGTGGTGTCGGATTCATCGCCCGACGACCCCGAAGCGCCCTCCGCCTCCGAAGACGGGGAGGAGGAAGAAGAAGCCTCTCCCCCTCCAGCGGGGGGAGGAAAGAAAAGGAAGGCCGCCCCAACTGGGGAGGCCAAAGGGTCCAAGAAGGGGAGGACCCTTCTACCGGACTACGCCTCCGATGCCGAAGACGGCGGAGAGGAATGGCCATCCAGGGTCAAGCCCCTGGCAAAATCGTAAGTATCCGGATACCAGAATAACTTATGGCGCTCCTCTATTGTACAGTACCTTCTGATGCCCAAGTCAATCATGCAGTCCGCCCAAGGCTCAGCTCGGTGATTCGTCGAGCGGTTCCCTGGATTCGTCGGATGTAAATAGCGCTTCACTCCCGACGGCCTCCTCCCCTCGCCCTATGGACGACGCCTAGGTGGAGTCCCAAAAGGGACTAAACTAGGGGGAGGTGGTCCTGGAGGCGCCGCAAGGCGACCTCCCGGACTCCAGGCCCAAAGGGGATGAAGCCCCAGAGGGATCTAAGTCCGGCCCTGGGCCGGACACTGATCCGGAACCTTCAGTGGTTCCAGAGTCTGGCAGGCGGCCCCTTCGCAAGAAAGGAAAGCCTACGATGCCGGTGGCCTTTGCCCAACCGGAGGCGCCGGACAATTTGCTGGAGGTACTTAACGGCGCCTCCATCGATGAGGAGGACCGCACTGTTATGAGTGCGGTGATTCAGAAGGTTCAGTCCGCCAAGAGCGGGCTGACAGAAGCCTGTACCAGCCTACTAACAGGCTTTGAGGTATGTATTTAAAACATATAAAAATGTTACCGCATAGACAGTAACCCCTGATGCTCAGTGTGGTGTTCGGAAAGAAAAGCCGGACTGAGGATCTAAAAAAGATATATGCAGGAGTCTAACATAAATATGTCAATATGGGAATGCAGGCTCCGCTGCTGACCTCTGCCGCACTGACTGCGGAGGTCGATGCATTGAAGCAGAGCCTCGAGCGGTCCGAGAACGAGCTCGGCCGTGCCAAGAAGCAGCTCGAGGACCAGGAAGGTATGTAATACCTTATGTAAGTATATAAGAAAATACCTAGTTGCAAATAATGACAGGACCAACGTGAATGTTGCAGGGACCACATCTGAGGTGGCGACCCTGAAGGAAGCGCTATCCAAGGCAAAAGACAATGCGGCCATGGAGCGCACTGAGCGAGAAAAGCAAGAGGCGCGGGTGGCGGAGGTGCGGCAAGAGCTCGATGCTCTCGTGAAGAAACATGAGAGTTTAGAGCTTGACTCGAAGATTCGAGAGTCCGAGCTTGCCTCGCCACTTGAAAGCGCCAAATCTGCCAAGGCCGAAGCCCAGAAAGCCCTCCAGGAAATTGAGGCGATGAAAAGGATTGCGGCGGGTAAGGCATTCTTTATGCAAAGCAAGCACGTGAAAGTAAATTACCTGTTACTTACCCGCATCCGGAGCTCTCCACGAGCATTCGTAGATCTGCCCCACAGTGTATCCGACGCCACCGCATTCTACTGGGCCGAGGAAGGAAGCTCGACGGAGAAGGTGTTCTGGTCCCAGTATGCTGAGGCCGAATCCCCGGTGCCCTTGACCGACCAGCTGAAGCAGCTGGTCGAGCTTCATAAGGCAGCCGAACAGGCCTTGAAGGGCCTGATAGGCCGGCTGTGGCCTGGGGAGGTCATGCCTTTGAGCTACTTTGGGCTGGTGCAGCGGCTGGTGGATGCCTGTCCATGGCTTGAAGTCATCAAGCACTCCGTGTGCATCGAGGGCGCCCGTAGGGCTTTTGCCCGTGCTAAAGTGCACTGGGGTAAGCTGGATGCTGAGAAACTGGTGAAGGATGGGCCACCGGAGGGGAAGGAGCATCGCAGGCCCGAGATGTATTATGAGGGCGTCCTGAAGGGTGCCCGTCTTGTAGCAAATGAATGTATCGGGGATGTAATTTTTGAGTAAACTCGCTCTTGTTTATCATGTGCGCTGAAAACTTGTTCATATGTGCTAAGCAACACTTTTTGAATTTAAAATATTACCTTTTGTGCGGCCGTTTATGAAATCTGAGAGATGCAAGTCGTCGGCTTCTACCCCCATGCCACGAGTGCTGGGGTGTTCGGGATAAACCTGAGCGCTCTTGTTCCCATTCTTGGGTCCATCTAGGGAGGCGCTCAGCACAACGAACAAGGTTATCGGACTTATAATGCTTTATCACTCTCACTTAGCCATAGAATTCTATAATTTTAAATTTCGGCGAAGCCCCTAGTATTCGGAAGACCGAGTTCGGGGCGCTATCCACGCCTAGGCCGGATAAATCCAGCTCCTCGCTCTAAGCGGTATAAGTCTTTAGGGACTCAAAGAACCTCTCGAACAACGACCAGTCTCTCGCCCTATCATGACGGTCAGTTTTAGCTTTCTCTACTAAGGTGTTAACCCAGCTCAACTGGGGCACAATCGCAGTAGTTCTCCCAGCACTACCTTAGCCGACATTGCGGAACGTAAGGTACCACAACATGGGAGCCGGGCAAACCCAACTATTGACCCAAGACATGATTCGGAACAGATGCATATAATGCTATAAGTTCGGGGTGCCGCACTCATGAGAGTGTTCGGTCTTCTCACACCGTATTATGGGGTACTTAAGCCCCTGGTGTATTGGTCGTACCAAAGTGTACGGTTGCATGATGACATGACTGAACATATTTACATGAAAAATGAATGCAATAATAGACAAGAGCTATGTATTGTTTATTAAAGGGCTGCTTTGAAAGCAGAATGATACAAATAGTGCGATAATCATGAGATGGGATTATTTGACATTTCCCCCTCCAGGGGCAAGCTGCGAGACTTTAAGTAAGACAGGTATTTAGCTCGTTATAGAGACCACCTGGATATTTGACGTGGCTTGTTGTCTCCCTGGCTATTGCATCGTGTGTTCGGCGAGTGTATTGCCGGACAGGCCTTCCGAATAGTGGAGTCCTGAAAGTATATATAAAAAAGAAGAAATGGCAAAATCGGGAGCCCCTAGTGCGGTTGAGCCGCATTCTGGGCGTGTCGTGGTTGTGCCCCTCCCCTTATGCCCATGGTATTTCCAGAGCATAGTTATGTATGCGTGGTACTGCTATCGCAATCGCGCGAGGGCTGGGGTTGGGGCCGCACTGCTATGCTTGCTCTGAACGTGCCAGCCGGTTTTGTTGTAGGTTACTTCGATCGCGCTTGACGTTGTCCGGACGTTTAACAGCCGGATTGGAGAATGGCCTTAAGAGGCTACTTTGTACTTCCGCCGCCAAGGCCGCCATGTGCTCCTCTGTTCGGAGAGAGTGTTCGGTGTTTCCATTGACCGTAATGACTCCGCGAGGGCCTGGCATCTTGAGCTTGAGATATGTGTAGTGCGGCACCGCATTAAATTTTGCGAATGTGGTTCGTCCGAGCAGGGCGTGATAGCCATTGCGGAGCGGGACTATGTCGAAGATTAACTCTTTGCTTCAGAAATTATCCGGGGATCCGAAGACCACTTCAAGTGTGACTGAGCCTGTACAGCTGGCTTCTACACCTGGTATGACGCCTTTAAAGGTCATCTTTGTGGGTTTAATCCTTGAGGGATCTATACCCATTTTTCGCATTGTATCCTGATAAAGCAGGTTCAGGCTGCTGCCGCCGTCCATAAGGACTCTAGTGAGGTGAAATCCGTCAATGATTGGGTCTAGGACCAATGCGGCGAATCCGCTGTGGCGAATGCTAGTGGGGTGGTCCCTTCGATCAAAAGTGATCGGGCAGGAGGACCATGGGTTGAACTTTGGGGCGATTGGCTCCAACGCATAGACGTCCTTGAGAGCATGCTTCCGCTCCCTTTTGGGGATATGGGTTGCGTATATCATGTTCATCATCTGCACTTGTGGGGGGAAGCCCTTCTGTCCTCTGTTGTTCGGCCGCCGGGGCTCCTCCTCGTCATTGCTATGCAGCCCCTTGTCTCTATTTTCGGTACTTAACTTGCCTGCCTGCTTGAACACCCAACAATCCCTATTGGTGTGATTGGCTGGTTGTTCGGGGGTGCCGTGTATCTGGCACGAGCGATCGAGTATCCGGTCTAAACTGGATGGGCCTGGAGGATTTCTTTTGAATGGCTTCTTCCGCTGACCGGGTTTAGAGCCTCTGAATCCAGCATTAACTGTCGTATCCTCAGTATTATCGCCGTTAATGCGGTGCTTGTGCTTGTTACGACATGACCTGCCATTGTTGTCCTTGTTATCTGAGTTACCAGGGCTCTTAGTTATGTTATTGCTACGAGCTAGCCAGCTGCCTTCTCCCGCGCAAAAGCGGGTCATGAGTGTCATGAGGGCTTTTCCTGTCCTAGGTGCCGGGCAAGCCATTTGTCTCGGATGTTGTGCCTAAAGGCTACAAGGGCCTCTACAACCGGACAGTCGACTATTTGATTTTTCTTGGTTAGGAACCACATCCAGAATTGTCTGGCTGATTCCTCTGGCTGCTGAATTATGTGGCTTAGGTCATCGGCATCTGGTGGTCGCACATAAGTGCCCTGGAAGTTGTCAAGGAATGCGGATTCCAGGTCCTCCCAGCAACTAATTAACTCTGCTGGCAGGCTGTTAAGCCAATGCCGAGCTGGTCCTTTATGCTTGAGCGGGAGGTATTTGATGGCGTGTAGATCATCACCACGGGCCATGTGGATATGAAGGAGATTATCCTCGATCCATACCGCAGGATCTGTTGTGCCATCGTATGATTCGATGTTTATGGGTTTAAAACCCTCAGGGATTTGATGATCCATTACTTCGTCTGTGAAGCATAGTGGGTGTGCGGCGCCTCTGTACTGGGCTATATCACGACGTAGTTCGGATGAGCTTTGTCTGTTGTGTTCGGCCTAGCCGTATTTGCCATATCCGGCGTGACAGTTATCGTCACGTGACGTGGGGCGCCCACGCGATCCGTAGATTGATCTTGTTTGCCTTGCCTTGTCCTCCAATATGTCTCGCAGGTCTGGTGCGTTTCCCCGTGCCCTGGTATTTTTTGAGCGGCACTGGGGTGCGGCTTGAGTTGAGGGCCGAAAGGCCTCTCTGTCGCGGCCACAGGGTGGCCGATCGGCCGCATCATACGCTGGTGATGTAGTTTTAGTTGCTTCCTCCTCTAGTTGGGGTAGCAGCCTGCACTTTGGGTAGCTCTTGGAGGGGCGTTCGAGTTTGTACTCTTCGGCCGCCAGGACTTCAGTCCATCTGTCGGCTAGCAAATCTTGGTCAGCTCTAAGCTGCTGCTGTTTTTTCTTGAGGCTGCTTGCCGTGGCCATAAGCCTGCGTTTGAAACGCTCTTGTTCGATGGGATCCTCTGGCACGACAAATTCGTCGTCGTCGAGGCTTGCCTCATCTTCGGAGGGAGGCATATAATTTTCGTCCTCGACCTCCCTGTCTGCCGCTCTCTCATGAGGGCTGGCTTCTCCGTCCTCCTGCGCTGAATCCTGCTGGAGGGGGTTGTCTTCGGCACTGTCCGGGGTGTTGTTATCTCCAGTGCCGGACTCGCTGTTTTTGCTTTGGCGGGATTTAGAGCGGCGCCGCTGACGCCGGTGCTTAGGTTGTTTCTTGGAGGGGTCATCCTCCATTTTTTCATCGCCATTCCCTGCTTTTGGGGTGTCCACCATGTATATGTCATATGACAAGGTGGCTTTCCAGTGCCCTATAGGTGCTGGTTCTTGGTCGTCTCCTTCATCGGCGTCCATACCATCAATGTCTTCGGAGTCGAAGTCGAGCATGTCGATTAAATCGTCGACAGTGGCTACGAAGTGGGTGGTGGGTGGGTTTCGAATTTCTTCGTCGTTCGCATCCCAACCTTGCTGACCATAGTCCGGCCAGGGCTCTCCTGACAAAGAGAGAGACTTTAGTGAATTCAGGATGTCGCCAAAGGGCGAGTGCTGAAATACGTCTGTGGCGGTGAACTCCATGATCGAAGCCCAATTGGGTTCGATCGGAAGGGGTGCGGAAGATTCGGAGTCCAGAAAGGAGTCCGGTACCTTGGAGTCACAGGCCTCACAAAGGACTAGGCTGGTATTCGGCTCGATCGCCGTAGAGATTGCAGCTTCCGGGGCGGCGTCCAACCGTCCGTCCCCAATTGGTGCGGTTGGCTCCGAGCTAAGGGTCAGAGCGGACACCTGAGCGGCGCTCTGAGCGCTATCCGGCGGTAGAGCTAGATCATGCCCATCACGATAGTGCGGCGCGCTCGGCTGTGGCTCGAATCCGTCGAAGATCAAGTCCCCACGGATGTCAGCCGTGTAGTTTAAACTTCCAAATCTGACCTGATGGCCAGGGGCATAGCTTTCGATCTGCTCCAGATGGCCAAGCGAATTGGCCCGCAGTCGAAGCCGCCAAACACGAAGATCTGTCCAGGGAGAAAAGTCTCACCCTGGACCGCGTCGTGATTGATGATCGAAGAAGCCATCGGGCCTAAAGGTGACGACACGGAGGAACTCTCAATGAAAGCACCAATGTCGATGTCAAAACCGGCGGATCTCGGGTAGGGGGTCCCGAACTGTGCGTCTAGGCGGATGGTAACAGGAGACAAGGGACACGATGTTTTTACCCAGGTTCGGGCCCTCTCGATGGAGGTAAAACCCTACTCCTGCTTGATTAATATTGATGATATGGGTAGTACAAGAGTTGATCTACCATGAGATTAGAGAGGCTAAACCCTAGAAGCTAGCCTATGGTATGATTGTTGTTCGTCCTATGGACTAAAACTCTCCGGTTTATATAGACACCGGAGAGGTCTAGGGTTACACAGAGTCGGTTACAATGGGAGGAGATCTACATATCGTATCGCCAAGCTTGCCTTCCACGCCAAGGAAAGTCCCATCCGGACACGGGACGAAGTCTTCAATCTTGTATCTTCATAGTCCGGGAGTCCGGCCAAAGGTCATAGTCCGGCCATCCGGACACCCCCTAATCCAGGACTTCCTCACTAGGCATGATCATGTATATAGGCATCACGTCCGTGACAAGTAGACCGAATCCTGCCTGCATCTACTACTATTACTCCACACATCAACCGACTCCTGCCTGCATCTAGAGTATTAAGTTCATAAAGAACATATGATTGTGGACGTGCAATACCGATTGTGGACGTCGGATAGAAGGGCGAGACACAGCTTGCAAGACCAAACATCAAAATGCTACTTCTGTGACCAAGAGGAAGACACAGTCGACCACATCTTGCAGCAATGTGTGTTCTCAAGGCAAGTGTGGTACAGATGCATTACCAGGATGGGACTGAGGATGGAGTTTTTCCCAACATATGAGTCTCGCTTGGTGCAATGGTGGACGGAAGCTAGGAAACGCATACATAAGCAAACTCGGAAAGGATTTGACACATTCGTGATGCTTATGTGGTGGACACTTTGGAAGGAGAGGAACGCGAGAGTATTCGGATCGAGCCAAATCAAGAATGAATGGGAGACTGTGGACTTGATCTTCGATGATTTGAGGACCTGGGCTACGGCAGGAGCATTTGGAGGACGATCGATACCTGAGTAGTAGAGTAGCATTAGGAGTGGGGTGGAGGCTTGGTTGGGGTCGGTTTGTGATCTCCAACTAGCGCATTTGTAAAACTCTTGTACATATATTTCTCCCTTCTATAAAGCTAAGGTACACCTTTGGCGTACCCTCGAAAAAAAAAGTTCATAAAGAACAGAGTAACGCATTAAGCAAGATGACATGATGTAGAGGGATAAACTCAGGCAATATGATATAAACCCCATCTTTTTATCCTCGATGGCAACAATACAATACATGCCTTGCAACCCTTTTTGTCACTGGGTAAGGACACCGCAAGATTGAACCCAAAGCTAAGCACTTCTCCCATGGCAAGAAAGATCAATCTAGTAGGCCAAACCAAACCGGTAATTCGAAGAGACTTGCAAAGATAACTCAATCATACATAAAAGAATTCAGAGAAGATTCAAATATTATTCATAGATAAACTTGATCATAAACCCACAATTCATCGGATCTCGACAAACACACCGCAAAAAGAGTTTACATCGAATAGATCTCCACAAGAGAGGGGGAGAACATTGTATTGAGATCCAAAAAGAGAGAAGAAGCCATCTAGCTAATAACTATGGACCCGAAGGTCTGTGGTAAACTACTCACAACTCATCGGAGGGGCTATGGTGTTGATGTAGAAGCCCTCCATGGTGGATTCCCCCTCCGACAGAACGCCAACGACGGCTCCAAGATGAGATCTCGCGGATACAGAAGGTTACGGTGGTGGAAATATTTCTTCGGTGGCTCCCTGGATGTTTTTGGGGTATGTAGGCTTATATAGGAGGAAGAAGTACGTCGGTGGCCACCCGAGGGGCCCACGACGCAGGGGGGGCGTGCCTTGTAGGGGTGGGCGCACCTCCCACCCTCGTGGCTGCCTCGACTGCTTCTTGACTTGCACTCCAAGTTCTCCGGATCACGTTCGTTCCAAAAATCACGCTCCCGAAGGTTTCATTCCGTTTGGACTCCATTTTATATTCCTTTTCTTCGAAATACTGAAATAGGCAAAAAAATAGCAATACGGGCTGGGCCTCCGGTTAGTAGGTTAGTCCCAAAAATGATATAATTGTGTAAAATAAAGCCCATAAACATCCAAAACAGGTAATATAATAGCATGGAACAATCAAAAATTATAGATATGTTGGAGACGTATCACCGTCCTTCTTGAAATTCTTCTTACCCTTGCCTTTCTTGAAACTAGTGGTTTTATTGACCATCAACACTTGATGTTCCTTTTTGATCTCCACCTCCGCTGATTTCAGCATTGAAAATACCTCAGGAATGGTTTTCACCATCCCCTGCATATTGTAGTTCATCACAAAGCTCTTGTAGCTAGGTGGGAGCGAGTGAAGGATTCTATCAATGATCGCGTCATCCGGGAGGTTAACTCCTAGCTGAGACAAGCGGTTGTGCAACCCAGACATTTTGAGTATGTGCTCGCTGACAGAACTATTCTCCTCCATCTTACAACTGTAGAACTTGTCGGAGACTTCATATCTCTCGACCCGGGCATGAGCTTGGAAAACCATTTTCAGCTCTTGGAACATGTCATATGCTCCGTGCTGCTCAAAACGCTTTTGGAGCCCCGGTTCTAAGATGTAAAGCATGCCGCACTGAACCAGGGAGTAATCATCACTACGCGACTGCCAGGCGTTCATAACGTCTTGAGTTGCTGGGAAAACGGGTGCTTCACCTAGCGGTGCATCTAGGACATATGCTCTTTTGGCAGCTATGAGGATGATCCTCAAGTTTCGAACCCAGTCCGTATAGTTGCTACCATCGTCTTTCAGCTTGGTTTTCTCTAGGAACGCATTGAAGTTGAGGGCAACATTAGCGTGGTCCATTTGATCTACAAGACATATTGTAAAGATTTTAGACTAAGTTCATGATAATTAAGCTCATCTAATCAATTTATTTAATGAACTCCCACTCGGATAGACATCCCTCTATTCATCTAAGTGATACATGATTCGAGTCAACTAGGTCGTGTCCGATCATCACTTGTGATGGACTAGTCATCATCGGTGAACATCTTCATGTTGATCGTATCTACTATACGACTCATGCTCGACCTTTTGGTCTCTTGTGTTCCGAGGCCATGTCTGTACATGCTAGGCTTGTCAAGTCAACCTAAGTGTTTTGCATGTGTAAATCTGGCTTACACCCGTTGCATGCGAACGTTAGAATCTATCACACCTGATCATCACATGGTGCTTCGAAACAACGAACCTTTGCAACGGTGCACAGTTAGGGGGAACACTTTCTTGAAATTTTATGAGGGATCATTTTATTTATGTTACCGTCGTTCTAAGCAAATAAGATGCAAAAACATGATAAACATCTCATGCAATCAAATAGTGACATGATATGGCCAGTATCATTTTGCTCCTTTTGATCTCCATCTTTGGGGCGCCATGATCATCATCGTCACCGGCATGACACCATGATCTCCATCATCGTGTCTCCATGAAGTTGTCTCGCCAACTATTACTTCTACTACTATGGCTAACAGTTTAGCAATAAAGTAAAGTAATTACATGGCGTTATTCAATGACACACGGGTCATACAATAAATAAAGACAACTCCTATGGCTCCTGTCGGTTGTCATACTCATCGACATGCAAGTCGTGATTCCTATTACAAGAATATGATCAATCTCATACATCACATATATTTCATTCGTCACATCCTTTTTGGCCATATCACATCACACGGCATATGCTGCAAAAACAAGTTAGGCGTCCTCTAATTGTTGTTGCAAGTTTTTATGTGGCTGCTATAGGTTTCTAGCAAGAACGGTTCTTACCTACGCCAAAACCACAACGTGATATGCCAATTGCTATTTACCCTTCATAAGGACCCTTTTCATTGAATCCGATCCGACTAAAGTGGGAGAGACACACACCCGCTAGCCACCTTATGCAACTAGTGCATGTCAGTCGGTGGAACCTGTCTCACCTAAGCGTACGTGTAAGGTCGGTCCGGGCCGCTTCATCCCACGATGCCGCCGAAACAAGATAAGACTAGTAGTGGCAAGTCAATTGACAAAATTGACGCCCACAACAAACTTGTGTTCTACTCGTGCATAAAAACTACGCATAGACCTAGCTCATGATACCACCGTTGGGGATTGTTGCAGAAATTAAAAAAATTCTATGCATCACCAAGATCAATCTATGGAGTAACTAGCAACGAGAGAGAGGGGAGTGTATCTTCATACCCTTGAAGATCGCGAGATGGAAGCGTTGCAAGAACGCGGATGAAGGAGTCGTACTCGAAGTGATTCAGATCGCGGTGGATTCCGATCTTAGCACCGAACAACGGCACCTCCGCGTTCAACACACGTGCAGCCCGATGACGTATCCCGCGCCTTGATCCAGCAAGGAGGAGGGAGAGGTTGTGGAAGATGGCTCCAACAGCAGCACAACGGCGTGGTGGTGATGGAGTGGTAGTTCTCCGGCAGGGCTTCGCCAAGCTCGAGCGGAGGAGGAGAGGTGTTGGGGAGGGGAGGGGCTGCCCTTGGATGTGGTGCTGCAACCCTCCCCTCACCCCTCTATTTATAGGGAGAAGGGGGACGGGGGCCGGCCCCTCTAGATGAGATCTAGAGGGGCGGTGGCCAAGGGGGAGGGGGCTTGCCCCCCAAGCAAGGGGGGCACCCCCCTTAGGGTTCCCCCCCCCAACCCTAGGCGCATGGGCCCTAGGGGGGTGGCGCCCAACCCACTTAGGGGCTGGTTCCCTTCCACCTACAACCCATAAGGCCCTCCGGGACAGGTGGACCCTCCCGGTGGTCCCGGTACAATACTGGTATACCCCCGAATATTTCCGGTGATTGTATGATGACTTGCCATATATAAATCTTAACCTTCAGACCATTCCAGAACTCCTCATGACGTCCGGGATCTCATCCGGGATTCCGAACAACATTCGGTAATTACATACAAATCTTCCTTATAACCCTAGCGTCATTGAACCTTAAGTGTGTAGATCCTACGGGTTCGGGAATCATGCAGACATGACCGAGACAGCTCTCCGGCCAATAACCAACAGCGGGGTCTGGATACCCATGCTAGCTCCCACATGTTCCACGATGATCTCATCGGATGAACCACGATGTCGAGGATTCAAGTAACCCCGTATACAATCCCCTTTGTCAATCGGTGCGTTACTTGCCTAAGATTCGATCGTCGGTATCCCAATACCTCGTTCAATATCGTTACCGGCAAGTCACTTTACTCGTTCCGTAATGCATGATCCCATGGCTAACCACTTAGTCACACTAAGCTCATTATGATGATGCAATACTGAGTGGGCCCAGAGATACCTCTCCGTCATACGGAGTGACAAATCCCAGTCTCGATTCGTACCAACCCAACAGATACTTTCGGAGATACCTACAGTGCACCTTTATAGTCACCCAGTTACGTTGTGACGTTTGGTACACCCAAAGCACTCCTACGGTATTCGAGAGTTACACGATCTCATGGTCTAAGGAACTGATACTTGACATTAGAAAAGCTCTAGCAAACGAACTACAAGATCTTGTGCTATGCTTAGGATTGGGTCTTGTCCATCACATAATTCTCCTAATGATGTGATCCCGTTATCAATGACATCCAATGTCCATAGTCAGGAAACCATGACCATCTGTTGATCAATGAGCTAGTCAACTAGAGGCTCACTAGGGACATGTTGCAGTCTATGTATTCATACATGTATTACGGTTTCCGGTCAATACAATTACAACATGAATAGTATACAATTATCATGAACAAGGAAATATAACAATAATCATTTTATTATTGCCTCTAGGGAATATTTCCAACAGGCGCGTGGCCTCAAGCTTGGGGAGGACTGCGTTTACTTCGCGAGCGAACTGCTTGAAGATGCACTGAGAGGCTAGGGCCTCAGCTCCGCTCAAGATGCAAGCGCTAGCACGTGGCTCCTAGAAGCCCCCAGCCCCCTCGTCCTGATGATGGTCGTCATTCCTCCTTGGTGGCGGCAGCGAAGGAAGACCTGCGTTTCCCTGTGGGCAGTCCCCGCGAGGGTGATCTCTCCAAGCGCCCTCATGAGGCTGGTCTCTCCAGGAGCCCTCGCGAGGCTGGTCTTGACAGCGATCCTCACAAGGTCGGTCGTGCCATTCCTGGCGAGGGCCATGGTTGTCACATCGTCCTCCGCTACATCCTCCTCCTCGGCCAGAGCCCCGGTCATTGCGCTCGGGGCGTCGGCCGAATCGTCCTTCTCGAACTGCCCTGAGCTCATGGCAGTCATTGGTGTTGTGAGTGTGAAGGTTGTGTGAGGCGCAGAAAGGTCGGCTGGCCTTGGATGACTCCGGCTGATCCCTGCCATGCTTCGTGTCCGGCTCAGCAGCGAGCACAGCTGCTCCCTTGCGCTTGACGTCCTTGGCCTTAAGATTCTTTTCTTCTGGGTCGGCAGCTGGCAGCTTGAGGAGGGAGAGGCGCCCCTCCTCAGCCCTTGCGCACTTGGTCGCCAGGTTGAACAGCTCCAGGGATGTGCATAGCTCCTCGTGGATGGCCAGCTCCTCCTTCATCTTGACATCGCGAACGCCGTCAGAGAACGCCGAAATGATACCCTCGTCCGTGACCTTGGGGATCTTGACGCGGATGTTGTTGAAGCACTGGATGTACTTCTGCAGGGTCTCCCCAGACTGCTGCTTGATGTGGCGCAGGTCACCCGCGGTCGGGGGGCGATAGCGAGTGCCCTGGAAGTTGGCGATGAAGTGACTGCGTATCTCGTCCCAGGAAGAGATCGAGCCGGGGGGCAGATTCAGGAGCCAGAAGCGGGCGCCGTCCTTGAGCGCCATGGGAAACCAGTTCGCCATAACTTGAAAGTGCAACTATCCCTAGGTGGTTTTGGTAATTCCTAACAACATATAGCTCATTGGGTTAATACTATTCCAAGACAAATATTTCAGGAAAGCTCAATGAATGGCATGGCATGGATGAGGAAAGTGGGTCCCTCAAAAATACTAAGGATAAAAGGATTGGCTCAAGCTCAAAAGCTCAAGACTCTACATTTTACATTTTAGTGATCCAAGATCACACTGAGTCTATAGGAAAAGCCAATACTATCAAGGAGGGATGAGGTATTGCTTGATGAGTTTCTTGCTCCATAGTGCTTAGTGATATGCTCCAAAAACCCTCAACTACTTTCTCATATCCACATATGACCCAAACCAAAAGTCAAACTCGGCCCCACCAATTCTTTATATCCGGCGCCACCGAGTTCAAAAGTCATAGCCACTGCCACAAACCCTAGGCAAATCGGTCTCACCGATAGGGATCTCGGTCTCACCGAGATGGGATTGTAATCTCTCTATTTCCCTTCGTAACGTTCCGGTCTAACCGAAGTGAGCGATCGGTCCCACCGAGATTGCAATGTAAACTCTCTGTTTCCTTTTCGTAACAGTTTGGTCCCACCGAAATGAGCGAACCGATCCCACCGAGTTTACCTGACCAACTCTCTGGTTAGCTTATTACCAAAATCGGTCTCACCGAGTTTGTGTAATCGGTCTCACCAAGATTATGTTATGCCCTAACCCTAACCATATCGGTCCTACCGAGTTGCATGTCGGTCCCACCAAAATCACTAACGGTCACTAAGTTTACTAAATCGGTCTGACCGAGTTTGTTGATTCGGTTCCACCGAGATTGGTAAATTGTGTGTAATGGTTAGATTTTGTGTGGAGGCTATATATACCCCTCCACCTCCTCTTCATTCGTTGAGAGAGCCATCAGAACAAACCTACACTTCCAACTTACCATTTCTGAGAGAGAACCACCTACTCATGTGTTGAGGCCAAGATATTCCATTCCTACCATATGAATCTTGATCTCTAGCCTTCCCCAAGTTGCTTTCCACTCAAATCTTCTTTCCACCAAATCCAAATCCTATGAGAGAGAGTTGAGTGTTGGGGAGACTATCATTTGAAGCACAAGAGCAAGGAGTTCATCATCAACACACCATTTGTTACTTCTTGGAGAGTGGTGTCTCCTAGATTGGCTAGGTGTCACTTGGGAGCCTCCGACAAGATTGTGGAGTTGAACCAAGGAGTTTGTAAGGGCAAGGAGATCGCCTACTTCGTGAAGATCTATCGCTAGTGAGGCAAGTCCTTCGTGGGCGACGGCCATGGTGGGATAGACAAGGTTGCTTCTTCGTGGACCCTTCGTGGGTGGAGCCCTCCATGGACTCGCGCAACCGTTACCCTTCGTGGGTTGAAGTCTCCATCAACGTGGATGTACGACAGCACCACCTATCGGAACCATGGCTCAAAAATCACCGTGTCTCCAAATTGCGTTTGAAATCTCCAAATCCTTCCCTTTACATTCTTGCAAATTGTATGCTTTACTTTCCGTTGCTCATATACTCTTTGCATGCTTGCTTGAATTGTGTGAAGATTGCTTGACTTGTGCTAAGATAGCTAAAATCTGCCAAAGACTAAAATTGGGAAAAGGTTGAGTTTTTAATTAGCCAAGTAGTCTAATCACCCCCCCCCCTCTAGACATACTTCCGATCCTACAAGTGGTATCAGAGCTTTGTTATCCATTTGCTTTGATTTCCATAGCTTTTGGTGGTCATAGCCTTGGTTTCACAACCTAGGAGAGTATGGCGTTTAGCGAGGGAAACTATCACCGTAGAGGTCCTTACTTTGATGGTTCTAATTTTGCTAGTTGGAAGCATAAGATGAAAATGCATATTCTCGGACATAACTCTGCCGTTTGGGCTATTGTATGTATTGGCTTACAAGGTGAATTCTTTGATGGGAGAGAACCAAATCGTGAAGCTAGTGCTGAAGAGTTGAAGATGCTGCAATACAATGCTCAAGCTTGTGATATCCTCTTCAACGGATTGTGCCCCGAAGAATTCAACAAAATCAGCCGTCTTGAGAATGCAAAGGAAATTTGGGATACTTTGATTGATATGCATGAAGGTACCGACTCCGTCAAGGAATCCAAATTGGATGTGCTCCAAAGTCAACTTGACAAGTTCAAAATGAAGGATGGTGAAGGTGTCGCTGAAATGTACTCTAGGCTTGCCCTTATCACAAATGAGATTGCGGGCTTAGGAAGTGAAGAGATGACCGACAGATTCATCATCAAGAAGATCCTAAGAGCATTGGATGGAAAATATGATACTGTGTGCACATTGATCCAAATGATGCCAAATTACAAGAATCTCAAGCCAACGGAGGTCATTGGAAGAATTGTTGCTCATGAGATGTCACTCAAGGATAAGGAGGAACTTCACAACAAGTCAAGTGGTGCTTACAAAGCCTCAAGTGAAGCCCCCGCATCATCAAGTGAGAAACAAACCTTCAATGAAGAATTGAGCTTAATGGTGAAGAACTTCAACAAATTCTACAAGAATAGAAGCAAAGAGAGAAGCTCCAAGTCAAGGTCCTACAATGACAAAAGATCTTCCAGTCGAGAGTGCAATTGCTACAATTGTGGGAGACCCGGACACTATTCCAATGAGTGTATGGCACCCTACAAAAGAAGAGAAGATTCTCCCAAGAGAAGAATCAGAAGACAAGAATCACCGCCAAGAGAGAGAAGGAGTAGAGATGATCGTTATGAACGAAGAACATCCCGGAGAAGCAAGGATTCGGAAAGGAAGGACAAGTCATCAAAGAGCTACACAAAACAAAGACATCAAGCTCATGTTGGTGAATGGGTATCCGGTTCCGACTCTGAACATCACTCCGAGAGAAGCTATCACTCCCACTCCGGACATACTCAAGATGAAGGTGTTGCTGGTCTAGCACTTGTGTCAACCAACTCCTACGACATATTTGATTCACCAAAAGAAGGACTTGGAAGATGCTTCATGGCTAAAGGCCCTAAGGTAACACACCCCAAGTATGTTGATTTCAATAGTGATGAAGATGACTTGTTAGGTGATGATGATTTACTTATTGACAACTCTAGTGATGAATACTATGATGAAACGTCAATTAATCATGCTAATCAAGATAAAACGAATGACACTGATAAGGAGAAGATTGAGCTTCTTACTAAAGAACTAAACACTCTTAAGTTAGCTCATGAAACTATTTTAGAAGATCATCGAGAACTTTTAAGGACTCATGAGAAGTTACGCTTTGAAAAGCTCAACCTTGAGCAAGAGCATGAGTTCTTAAAGGCAATCAATGATGATCTTCGCAAGAAAAGTTCTTCTTACATTGCCAAGCGTTTACTCTTATCTACTTACATGCCTCAAGTCAAGTCTAGTAACAAAAACAAGAAGGATTCTTCCTCTAGTAGTAACAATGATCATGCTAAATCCAATATTGTTGCTTCTAGTAGTTATCTTAATTCCACTAATGATTCTCTTAGCCAAGTTACACTTGAGCAAGAAAATAGCTTATTGAAGGGAATTATAGAGAAAGGTGTTTACAAGAGCCTTGTCGGGAGTAAGCAATTCGAGGAAATTGTACGCAAGCAAGGAAGGCACCGGAAGAACCAAGGTGTTGGTTTTGAACGAAAGTTCAATGCCAATGGAGTTGAGTGGGAAGAAGATCAATACCCCAAGACGAAGTTTGTTCCTCAACAAGAGAAGTATGATCCTACTTCCTTCAAGGGGACACAAGCTCAAGATGATCTTCCACCACAAGACCACAGGCAAAAAGGCAAGCACAAGCTTCAAGAGGAGATTGATGCATTTGAAGAAGCTCCTAAGGCCTTGGTCAAGTGGGTTCCCAAGACTACGTCAAGTTCTACTTCATCAAGTACGACTACAACTCCAAGGATTCCCAACAAGATGATGTGGGTCCCGAAGAAGAAGAACTAGAGAGTTCTTGAGGGTGACTCCGCCAACATTCTTCACTCATATCATTATGGCAAGGACAAGTGCAATCAACTTCCACATCTTGCACAAGTTCAAGGAGTCACAAACCCTCTTGTTGGTAAGACAAGGGACAAGGTAACCTAATTCTTTCATGGACATCATCTTGTGTGTGCATCACTCTATGTCTATGGATATACTTGTTTGTTCCTTGTGGGACTAACCCGTGTAGGTATTGAAAGTGCAACTCACTCCAAAGGATTGCTCCAAATGATCTTCATCAACATTGAGCATCCACATCTTCAACACCTACATGAAGTCATCATCGACAAAACCCAAGGTTAGTTCATCCCTCTAAGGGGGGATATCACATCTAGGGGGAGCTTAACTCTAAGAATTGAGTCAAAGCAACTCTAATGGTGTGAACACATCAATGCATTATGTAGAAGTGGTAACCTCACTTGAGCTTAAACGATGAGTATGACCTATGATCAAATGTTCTAATTTGACTCCTAAGTCAATATACTCATATATAGATGACCTAGTCATCGCCAATTGCTTGATAGATGCTAGAATTGGTTGTGCATGCTTTGCCACATATTTCATTTGTCATTTTATTGTGTGAGCATGTTGGTTGCATATTTAACTCATTCGAGGACATCCACTTGTTGCTTTGATTGATTGGCTTCTTTTTCTTTTGCCAAGTGGATGAACAAGAATGCCTAAGAACCTTCTCTAGCTATCTATGCTTTTCTTGTCTCAAACTATATTCATGCTACATCACAAAATTTGATCAAGTCAGATTCGAACCACTCTGTGTGAGGAGCACTCGGAGTCCCCGATTCTTCATAGACTTAAACTTCCAAAACTTCTTTGTGCGTTTCGGTCTGACTGATTCTTCCATTTTGGTCATACCGAGATCACTAAATCGATCCAGGTTTTTCATCTCGGTGCAACCTGATTTGAACTTTTCGGTCTCACCGAGTTGCTGTAACTATCAACAGTTATGCATCTCGGTGCCACCGAGTTGTTCCACTCGGTCACACCGACAAGGTCGGGCTATATATACTCACGGGCAAAAATTTGGAAACTTTCTCCAAACCCCTTCGCCCGCGCATAGCTCGCTCTGCCTCCAGGGTCTCCGGATCGTCGACTTCGTCGCCAGCCACCTCCAGTCGCTGGTCTCCGCCGCCGTCAACGGAATTCAACCCCGCCGTTGCCGCCGTAGCGAGTTCATCGCCAAGCTAGGGTATGGACTCGATCACAGTGCTATCCCCGTCCGATTCCTAGCACATTGTGTTCATCATGATTCTTGCCACAATTGAAACGATTCTATCCAGTCAACACAATCCATAGATTAGAAGTGAATTGAAAATTTAGGGTTAGGTTTCCGCCGAAACCATCTCGGACCCACCGAGTTGAAAAACTCGGTTCCACCGATTCGGCTAAGGCCATTGCACAAGTGATTCTCGGTCTGACCGAGAATTGCAAATCGGTGTGACCGAGTTCGGAACTTTGTGAAACCCTAGCAGTGTCGGTGCCACCGAACTGTGACTCGGTCTGGCCGAGTTCACTAGTTTAGGTTCCAAAAGCTGCTTCGGTATCACCAAGTTTGCAAATCGGTTGATCCAAAATGCTTTCTGTGGAAAACTAAAACTAAGTTTTTGAATCATTCTTTTGCAAAAAACCTTTGTATTTTGTGATGCTCATCCATTCTATCTCATCTATATCTATTCACAGGGTCAGCAGTCAGTGTTTGCAGCATGTCAGACCAAAGTGACAGCCAGAACAGGGAAGAGGAGCAGATTCACATGAGTGAGGGCACTAGTCCCTCTAGCACCTCAGATGATGGCAGCAGGAGCACCCCAAGCAACTTGCCCAAAGCTGCCACCAGGGCCAGAAGGAAGAGAACCTCAGACTCTGAGGATGAAGACTATGTGGCAGCTGAGGATGAGGCCACTTCCAAGAAGATAGTGCTCAAGAAGGAATATGGCTCAGCTGCAGCCACAAAGCCAGGTCTAAAAAGGAAGGTCCCTGCCAAGAGGACACCTATGCTGAAAGTCAGAGCATCAACTCAAGAACCTGAGAAATCTGATCCCAAAGAGGCTGCTGCAAAAGGGAAGAAGAGGAAGGAAAGGGTCAAGAAGACCATGGCCAGAGTTGTTGGACAACCTTTCATGATGGAAGAGGAAGAGGAAGAAGAGGCTACTGTTCCAGCACCCAAGGCACAAAAGCTTATGGGTGATGCTATTAGGTCAGGGGCTGCATCATCAAAGCCCAAAGAAGCACCCAAAGCTGCCTCCAAGCCCAAGACTGCACCTAAAAGGAATACCAGGAGCATACCAACTGCTGAGAAGAACAAGGCTCCAGTGCCTGAAGTTGAAGAATAAGAAGATGAAGGACAAGTTCTGAGAAAGCTAAAACCTAAGATTCCAGACCACAATGATGCTCATCCTGTGGCTGAGAACATGAAGCTGAGGAAGGATGCAAGACTCAGACAGTGGAGGTTGTCTGATCCTTATGCAATCAGGAGAAGGACTGCTATTGATTACAGGTTCCACACTAAGGAACAGCAGGATTTCTATGAGACTGTGCTGCTGGACAAGAAACATATAGTTTGTGACATGAGGTGGGTGGATTGGAAATACATGAAGGAGAATGAGGAACACTATCCAGGTGTGTATGATAGTTTCAGTGCTTGTGGAGTTGCAGACTTTGTTGGACAGAAGTTCACAAAGTGGAATGATGAGCTCATAATGCAATTCTACTCCACAGCTCACTTTTATCCTGATGGCAGAATAGTTTTGATGTCTGAAGGTACAAGGTACCAGTCCACAATTGAAGAATGGGAAAATCTGATCAATGCACCCAAGGAGAGTGAAGATGACTTGGATGTCTATGCCAAGAAGAAGAAGTATCACAATTCTATGTCACACATGTACAAGGAGATCCCAGATAAAGCTCTTGAAACTCATAAGTTTGGATCTGTACATTATCTTCTGTCAGGACTGCCAACGATCAACTAGATCCTTAGGCACACTCTCTTGCCCAAGTCAGGTGACCACAACATGATCAGAGGCCATGCAATAAACTTGCTACACATATTTGATGTGCCACAGAAGTTCAAGGTCATGAGCCTCATAGTTGAGACTATCAAGAGGACAGCAGCTGACCAGAAGAGAAGCTGTGGGTATGCCCCACAGATCCAGGAGCTGATCAACTCCAAGATGGGCACAGGCACATACTTGTTGGATAAGCAACACTTTGCTATCTATCCAGACTTTGAGGACAACCAAGTAGTCATGAATGAAAATGAACCATCTTCAGTGCAAGCACAAGAGAAGAAGGAGAATGCAAAGAAGGAGAAGGCTGCCAAGATGCCAACTATTGAAGAGGCATCTGAGTACTTTTTGAAGAGCAAGCAGGACCAGCTTGGTTACTTGATAGCAGCCACACTGAGGATTGAGAAAGGGTTGGCCACCCTAACTCAAAACCAGGAGAGCCTGGAAAGAATCATGGAACAAAAGTTCTATGACTTGGATGTGAAAGTAACTGAGAGTCAGTCTGTTGTGGAGCAACTTCAGGATGATATGCAGGAGAGGAAGGGCAAGACAACCACTGATGCATTTGCCAGAGTGCCTAGAGCTCAGAGATCAGTTGTAGTGCCGGTGACAGACACCAGAGCCACTTCATCTGCACCAGCTACAGCTCTAGTGCAACCAGCTCCAGCACCTACTCCTCCAGCTCCATCCACATCAACTGAAGCCTTCGTCCTTGGAGTCATATCTACACCACCACATCAAGACCAAGCCTGAGAGTCGATCTAGTACTATGCATTTTCTATGAACTTTTTGGTAACTTGTTTCCAAAGAGGGAGAAAAATGTATAGATCATAGGCTTCGAGAGAGTGTGTTTGCTTTTGTTCTCTCTTGTCTTTGTGGTTGAACTTTATTTGCTTTTGCTTGCTTGAGATACTACTTTATTGTCTGTGTGATACAATGATGATCATGTGTTTGATCATATGCTACCTTAATGCTTGTTAGATGACAATATCACATTTATCTTTATGCGATCATTCACTTTGCTTGGTGACGAGTGCATGTATTCAATCTTTATTATTTTGAGCGCTCCACCAAGATGTATGTGACATGGAAGAGTAACCCATGAACCTAACTCCTTGTGCATTTGCAGTCCAAAGCAAATCTTAAACTATGCACAAATTTAGGGGGAGCTCTTTCTTATCACATACTTCTCAAAGTGACGATGTTTTTCAATCTTATTATCATTTGTCGTAGCTTTGATCTATATGTTGTCATCAGTTACCAAAAAGGGGGAGATTGAAAGTGCAACTATCCCTAGGTGGTTTTGGTCATTCCTAACAACATATAGCTCATTGGGCTAATACTATTCCAAGACAAATATTTCAGGAAAGCTCAATGAATGGCATGGCATGGATGAGGAAAGTGGATCCCTCAAAAATACTAAAGATAAAAGGATTGGCTCAAGCTCAAAAGCTCAAGACTCTACATTTTACATTTTAGTGATCCAAGATCACATTGAGTCTATAGGAAAAGCCAATACAATCAAGGAGGGATGAGGTGTTGCTTGATGAGTTTCTTGCTTCATAGTGCTTAGTGATATGCTCCAAAAACCCTCAACTACTTTCTCATATCCACATATGACCCAAACCAAAAGTCAAACTCGGCCCCACCGATTCTTTCTATCTGGCGCCACCGAGTTCAAAAGTCATAGCCACTGCCACAAACCCTAGGCAAATCAGTCTCACCGATAGGGATCTCGATCTCACTGAGATGGGATTGTAATCTCTCTGTTTCCCTTCATAAGGTTTTGGTCTAACCGAAGTGAGCGATCGGTCCCACCGAGATTGCAATGTAAACTCTCTATTTCCTTTTCGTAACATTTCGGTCCCACCGAAATGAGCGAACCGGTCCCACCGAATTTACCTGACCAACTCTCTGGTTAGCTTATTACCAAAATCGGTCTCACCGAGTTTGTGTAATCGGTCTCACCGAGATTACGTTATGCCCTAACCCTAACCATATCGGTCCTACCGAGTTGCATGTCGGTCCCACCGAAAATCACTAACGGTCACTAGGTTTACTAAATCGGTCTGACCGAGTTTGTTGATTTGGTCCCACCGAGATTGGTAAATTGTGTGTAACGGTTAGATTTTGTGTGGAGGCTATATATACCCCTGCACCTCCTCTTCATTCGTTTAGAGAGCCATCAGAATGAACCTACACTTCCAACTTACCATTTCTGGGAGAGAACCACCTACTCATGTGTTGAGGCCAAGATATTCCATTCCTACCATATGAATCTTGATCTCTAGCCTTCCCCAAGTTGTTTTCCACTCAAATCTTCTTCCCACCAAATCCAAATCCTGTGAGAGAGAGTTGAGTGTTGGGGAGACTATCATTTGAAGCACAAGAGCAAGGAGTTCATCATCAACACACCATTTGTTACTTCTTGGAGAGTGGTGTCTCCTAGATTGGCTAGGTGTCACTTGGGAGCCTCCGACAAGATTGTGGAGTTGAACCAAGGAGTTTGTAAGGGCAAGTGGATCGCCTACTTCGTGAAGATCTACCGCTAGTGAGGCAAGTCCTTCGTGGGCGACGGCCATGGTAGGATAGACAAGGTTGCTTCTTCGTGGACCCTTCATGGGTGGAGCCCTCCGTGGACTCGCACAACCGTTACCCTTCGTGGGTTGAAGTCTCCATCAACGTGGATGTAGGATAGCACCACCTATCGGAACCATGGCTCAAAAATCATCGTGTCTCCAAATTGCGTTTGAATGTCCAAACCCTTCCCTTTACATTCTTGCAAGTTGCATGCTTTACTTTCCGCTGATCATATACTCTTTGCATGCCTGTTTGAATTGTGTGAAGATTGCTTGACTTGTGCTAAGATAGCTAAAATCTGCCAAAGACTAAAATTGGGAAAAGGTTGAGTTTTTAATTGGTCAAGTAGTCTAATCACCCCCCCCTCTAGACATACTTCTGATCCTACATAACTTTCTCGTTGCCTTTGGCCGCTTCGAAGCTCAGCTCGTAGAGCTGCAAGAACTCTTCGGGGTCGGGGGTGCCGTCGTAGCGAGGAGGCAGGTCTGGCTTGAACTTTCCCAGCCAAGCGACGCTGCACAAATCGGGGGTGAAGGCGCGATAGCCTGCTGTGGCCACCGGAGCCCCTTGCTGCTGTAGAGCGTGCTCCTGGTGATGCCCGCGCACCGCTACGACTGGCAGCGCGCGGTCTTGCCGTGCCGGTGCAGGGAGCACGGGGGCACCTTCTCGGGGCCGAGGGATTTCTTGACAACTTCTTTCTTCTCGCGCGGGCGTCGGGCATGGCGGGTCACACCCGAGAGCCGTGCGCCTTGGAGCCAGGACACCGTCTTGGGGCTGAGGCGGTGGAGGCGCTCCTTGAGCCGCGTCGCCCATACTCGGCGGCGGGTGAGGCAGCGAGAGGGATGGCGCGGGGTAGCCCCCAGCGGCGCTAACGAGCTAGGTGATGTGGGCGAGCCAGTCCTCATAGAGGTCGTCGACGGGGCGGTAACGCAGGAGCTCGCGCGCCATGAGTAACGCGGCCTGCGCGTCCGTGGGAGCGCGTCAAGCGTGGGACGACGATCCAGCTGGAGTCATCGATGGAGTGGCGGTGCGACCGTCCCGCCGCACCGAAGGGTGCAGCGAGGACGCTTGGTGCTCATGCCCTGCCGGGCCGGTGGCGGCAGGCGACAGAGAACGACGAGAGGGGCCGCCGACAGGGGCCGTCTGGGCGACCTGAGCGGCGAGAGCGGCCCGGCGCTCAGCGCGGGCTCGGCGAGCGTCAAATATGGTCGACGAAGTGACGGGACGGGGATCGACGGAAGGAAGGACTCCGGCGCACCCCTACCTGGCGTGCCAAATGTCGGATATCGGGTTCCGGCAAAAGCCTTAAGGTTCGAACACTTGGGTGCGCACGAAGATTCCCCCCATCGAATCTCACTCTCTCTGCTTTGTCGTGATCCCTAGGCACATCTAAACGAAATCACAGCATAAGAGACACGAGGTTTATACTGGTTCGGGCCACCGTTGTGGTGTAATACCCTACTCCAGTGTGTGTGGTATGGTGGATTGCCTCTTGGGCTGATGATGAACAGTACAAGAGGAAGAACACCCTCTTGAGGCGAGGTGTTCTTGTGCTCTGCCAATGGATCTCTGGGTTCATCTCCGCGTCTCCCCATGTACGGTGGTGGCTAGTCCTATTTATAGAGGCCCTGGTCCTCTTCCCAAATATTGAGCGGGAAGGGATTCCACAACTGCGGGATTTGAAAGGAGACAACCAGTACAGGCTATCCTGACTAAAGGTGGTCTTTGCCTGCCAAAGGCTCTGGTGATGACGCCGTCTTGGGCTCCATGATGACCTCCGCCTTGCCGTCCTGCTGGTCCTGGTCTTGTTGCACTGATATGGAAACCTTTGCCTGATGCCTTGGTACTCTGCGCCTGCGCTTGCTCCCTTAGCACCAAAGGGGAAACTAGTACACTATGCACGCTGGCGCCCACCTGGCCTTGGTCGTCATGGCTTGCGTCATGGGGGCCTCGCGAGGTACCCCGTGCCTTGATCTCTCCGCCTCCCTCGCGAGCCTGCCTGGTGAGGTCACTTGATGCGGAGCATCCCTCCAACATCCCCATGGACACTACTTTGACCACGCAAGCTCCAAGAGGACCCATGACAAGAGCTCAAGCACGTGCCATCCAATCCGAGGTTAACTCTCTCCTTGTTGAACTTCCCTTTGACCCAATGGAGACATGGCTACTACCTCAAACGGAGACACTTTGCATGCTCAGGTACCATGTAAGCAACCAAGGAGAAGGAGTGGTGCAAGACGGACATCAAGATCAAGGAGGCATTCTGCCCAGCCTGGAAGGACCGGTACAACCACCCAACAACCGCCCGGGCGGAACAACCGATAGACTACCGCCCAACAACCGTCCACCATTCTGTGATCAAGCGGTGCAAGGCCGGTACAGCACCGGATGTACCAGTAAATCCCAAAAGACCGGTACAACCGGCCCAACGACCGGTACAACCGCTGGGGGCCCCGACGCCCATCTGCAGAAACCAGCACCTGACCCCAGCGGTAGTACCGCCTTCCTCGTCCGGTACTTCCGCCCTCCATGAGTCGCCAGCGGTACAACCGCCCCCTCGACCGGTACAACCGGCCTGTCTGCGCACAGTGTAACGGGCCGAGCCCATGTACTCCTTCACCCTCTCTTACCCCTTCGTGTCCCTAGACTATATATACTCCTCCACCTCCTCCTAGTTAGGGCAGCATTGGTTTAGCTCATATTTTGTGTGAGAGCCTTGCTCATCCACTTGGCTACTTCTCCTCGGAGTTCACGACCTCTTTGGAGAAGATCCCCCAAGCGGATTCAAGACCCCTTTCTAGGGAAGACCATCAAGACCTCCATATGGAGAAGAACGGTTCCTTTGTATCCTTACCTTTGTTGACTGTGGATCATATGTTACTCTTTGTTGTCGGTGATCTAGCACTCGTGTGATTGATTCCTTGTCAGTTTAGTGATTCTCTCTCGTTTTCCCCGTGTTTCTCCTTTGTGCTTCCGCGTGTTCTTCGTGAATCCCCGTAGGATCCCCTCCAAACATGAAAGATCGTCCACATAGGGTTCCGCCCTACATCATCTTGGTATCATGAGCCAGGTTGATCACGTTTTTGGAGCCCCTACCCCGTGTTTTCTAGCTTGATTTTGTTGTTTTCGTCCTAAATCCGAAAATCCCCACCAAAAATAGCCCCAAATTTTTTGTGATTTGTTGGTTTGATGATGTTTTGTTGATTTTGATCCGTGGATTTGCTTGGTTTCAAGTGGATCTAGCTTCCCCCCAAGTTTCCCCACTTCCCATCCATGAAATCTTCCCAATTTTGCCCTCGAAATCATCAATTTCCGCCCCAAAATCGCGCCACGATACAATCTGCGACACGACCGGTACTACCGCCCTTCCAAGTGGTACTACCGCTGAGTACCACAAGCGGTACTACCGCCCATCCGAGCGGTACTACCGCCCGTGCCAGTTTCAGCATTCCTAGTTTCACCATAGTTTCGCCAAAATTTTGCTCGAAGCCCATGTCTACTTCCGCATACCCACACCACTTTCCACAGACACCACCACCACTCACCGCTACCTCCTATGTCGATTTTGACACATTTTGGTCTTTTAGAATTTGAGTTGTGATTCCCATGTCCTATTGTGTTTCGGCTATATAGGTACGGTTCGACGTCATCATCACCACCGCTCATCATCGCCAAGGACGGTAACCTCGACGACATCTTTTGTCATCTCTTGCAATCGCATTGATAAACATCATAGCCCATCTTTTGCGTTGCTTACCCATCGAGACTAGCCTTTGAGTATTGCCGGCAACGTGACTTGTGCACATTAGTGACCATACTCCATAGCATACATACCATACCATAGTGGTGCATATCTTGGGATCCAATTGTGTGTCACAAAGTTGTCATAGCATACACAATTGCTATCTTGGTTCGTGAAATTTTGCATGAGAAAAGAGCTCAAAAGTGAAAGAGCCACCCAAGCTTTTAAGCAAAGAGGAAAGATAAGCAAAGAGCTTATAAGCAAGAACCATAGCATCATACTACATTAAGATTGTCATATAAGATCATCTTGGATAATAGCACCGAAATACCATACATATAGCATACTTGGGATAGAGATCGTTGCATTTTTTCCTAGTAGGTTGTGCACAAGCTCCATATCCGCCTATTGTGCAATCGTGCTAGCGTCTCTCTAGTATTGTGCAACAAGAGCATTTTTGCGGGTTCCACATTTTGGCTCACCTTTGGTTTGCATAATCCCACTTATCTATTTGCGTGTGTGTTTCCGTGTACCACTACTTGCTTGGTCTACTTGTTACATTTGCGAATTTGTGAATCTTTTTCAACATCTTTGAGTCAAACTAACGATTGCAATCAATTTTGTGCCACCATCCTAACCAAGCTCCACGATAAGCTTTTACTTGTGTAGGTGTGAGAACCGACAAGAATTGGTACCAAAAGTGCTATTTCATTGTCCGCATTTGAGTGAACTTGATCCATCTTCAACTTCGGTCAAGGTACATTTGGTGCATGTTCTTTTCCCTCTACCACTTACATTTTGCTTTGAATGATGGACAGGCCAAGTTCTTCTACCAGTCCACCTCTCATCGAGAACGGCGACGACATGTCATCATTCATCACAAAGAGCCACCTCTTTGGTGCTCAAAGGGCGTTACACCAAGAACAACATGCAATGAGCGACCGCATTGACAACCTCGCCACCGACTTGCGACTCTCCAAGCAACGTACAAGAGACTACTTCGACAACAAGTTTGACGCTCATAAGCAAGAGAATGATGCAAGAATGGACGAGGTCCGCGCCTTGATGAGGAACCGGCATCCTTCCACTTCTTCCTCCTCAAGACGGAGCCACTCGAGTCGACACTCCAACGACACCTTCTCCGACTCAAGTACACCATCATCAAACACTCTTCGACGAGCCGCGCGTCAAGACCGTCATGCATCTCGCAACCCGCTACATGACAAGCATTCACAAGAGCAAGTCGATGAGCAAGTCCCTCGTCCTCACTCAAACCAAGTCGCTTTTGTTCAAGCTCAAGAACGGCAACGACTACGGCGCCAAGAGGAAGAACGAGCACGTCTACAACAAGAGGAACAAGACGCCGAGGCTCAACGTCTTCAACAACAACAACGAGAAGCGCAAGCTCTTGAGGCGCAACGTGCCCTTCAAGAATCAAGTCGAGCCATCGCCAACCGCAATCACGAACGGCGCAATCAAGAGGAAGCTCTTTGAGAAGAAATCCAAGAGAGGAACTATCAACCGCGTGTGCAACGTCAAGCTCCACAAGCTCCACCTCAACCTCAAGTTCAACAAGAGCAAGGTGATCATGAACGTCCTCCGCGCCAAGAGCAACATGAGGATGATTATCCTCCATGTCAAGGGTGTCATCATCAGCATCGCCAACAACACAATGAAGAGCAACGCTATGGCAAGCTAAAGTTCACAATGCCCAAGTTCAATGGAAGCAATGATCCGGAAGAGTACCTCTCATTGGCTTTGAAGGTCGACAAGATCTTTCGTTTGCACAACTATGAGGAAGAAAAGAAGATCACTATGAAATCACTTGAGTTCCAAGACTATGTGCTCATATGGTGGGAACAAGTCATTGAGCGCTGACAAGCAAGAGGTGAACCTCCAATCACCACTTGGGCCCAAATGAAGGATGTCATGCGAGCACGCTTTGTACCAACCTACTACAACCGCGATCTCTTCAAGAATCTACAACTCCTCAAGCAAGGAACAAAGAGTGTTGAAGAATACTACAAGGAAATGGATATTGCCATGATTCGAGCCAATGTCACGGAGGATGATGAGCAAACAATGGCAAGATTCTTGAATGGACTCAATCATCCCATCAAGAAGATCGCCGACTTCCAACCCTACTCCAACCTCATTGAGCTCGTGCATCAAGCTACAAAGGCGGAACGTCAAGTGCAAGATTACTTCAAGTACGCCAAGTACTCATCCAAGACCTACGGCTTCTCCAACATCCAAGCTTCAATGACTCCTCCAACATCTACATCAACCAAGCCTTCTCCAAGCAACGACGATAAATCAAGTTACAAGAAAACTTCGGCAAGTTCAAGTCGTCTTCCTCCTACTACAAGCAACTTCAAGCCACGTGCTTCATAATCTACTCCGACCGATGAGACCGTCAAAACAAGCTCCTTCAAGTGTTTCACTTGCGGCGGCCGAGGCCACAAGTCCTATCAATGCATGAACAAACGCACCATGATCCTCAATGACGATGGTACATACGACTCCATGAGTGAAGAAGATATGGAAGCTCTTGAGCAAGTGGCCATGCACCGGCGCGTGAATGAGGATGAAGATGATCAAGTCGTTTGTGATGAGGATTCGAGCCCCGCTCTCGTTGTCTCCAAAGTCTTGACACTTCAACATCAATAAGAAGAAGACCAACAATGCCACATCTTCCACACTAAGGTCGGCATCAATGGAAGGTCCGTGAAGGTCATCATCGATGGAGGTAGTTGCCACAACTTGGCAAGTGAAGAACTATGCTCCAAGCTTCAATTGGTCAAGAGGAAGCACCCGCACCCCTACAAGGTTCAATGGCTAAGTGACTCCAGCACTATACGAGTTGAGCATATGGTCCAAGTCTCCTTCAAAATTGGTGCATATGAAGACACTTTGGAGTGTGATGTGGTCCCAATGACCGTTTGCCACCTCCTTCTTGGTCGACCATGGCAATTCGACCGCGGTGTCATCCACAATGGGTGTACCAATCACTATAGCTTCAAAATGAAAGGAAAGGAATATGTGCTACGACCTATGTCTCCTAGTCAAGTGATAGCCGACAAGCAAGCCACCCATCATGGAGAGAAGAGTGAGAAAGTGACCCACCCAAAAGTGAGTGAGAGCCACAAGCCAAACTTGAGCGACTCTTCGCCTAGAGAGAAAAATCTCATCCTATTTGCCACCAAAAGTGAGATGAGAGAAGTGTGTGAGAACCCATCGAGTGTGATGCACTTTGTCCTTGTGTGCAAAGATGGAGAGCCAACAACTAACACCTCTCACGAGCTACCTTTAGTGTTTCAATCTCTTTTGTAGGAATTCCAAGATGTTTTCCCCGATGAGCTACCTCCGGGTCTACCTCCTTTTCGAGGCATTGAGCATCGAATCGACCTCATTCCCGGAGCGCCTCTCCCAAACAAAGCTCCATACCGAGTCAATCCCGAAGAAACCAAGGAGATTCAACGGCAAGTACAACAACTCATCGACAACGGTCATGTACGTGAAAGCCTAAGCCCTTGTGCCGTTCCCGTTATACTTGTGCCTAAGCCCGATGGAAGTTTCCGCTTGTGTTCCGATTGTAGACCTATAAATTCTATTACCATTCGCTATAGGCATCCCATTCCTCGCTTAGATGATATGCTTGATGAACTTAGTGGAGCCAACTTTTTCTCAAAAATTGATCTTAAAAGTGGCTATTATCAAATCCGCATTCAAGAAGGTGATGAATGGAAAACTGCTTTCAAAACCAAATTTGGCTTATATGAGTGGTTAGTGATGCCTATGGGTTTATCGGAGGCACCCGGTACTTTCGTGCGTCTTATGCATCATGTGCTTCGTCCTTATATTGGAGTCTTTGTTGTGGTTTACTTTGATGATATTCTTGTGTTTAGCAAAACCATGAAAGAGCATGTTAATCATGTTAAATCTGTTTTGCAAACCCTTCGCAAAGAAAGCCTTTATGCAAACTTGAAAAAATGCACGTTTGGCGTTGACAAAGTGGTTTTCTTGGGTTTTGTTGTCTCTTCCAAGGGTGTCCATGTTGATGAAACTAAGATTGAGGCAATTAAAACTTGGCCCCAACCCACCAATTTGCAACAAGTGCACAGTTTTCTTGGTCTCGCAGGATTTTATCGCCGCTTTGTGATTTTTTTAGCACAATTGCCGCTCCTTTGCATGCCTTGAGTAAGAAGAATGCTCCTTTTGTTTGGGGACCTTTGCAATCCACCGCTTTTGATGAGCTCAAGTCTTTGCTTACTCATGCTCCGATTCTTGCTTTGCCCAACTTTGAGAAAACTTTTGAGGTTCATTGTGATGCTAGTGGTACCGGAATTGGCGGAGTTTTGATGCAAGAAAAACGAGCCATTGCTTATTTTAGTGAAAAACTCTCCGGTGCTCAACTTAACTACCCCATCTATGACAAAGAATTGTATGCTTTAGTGCGTGTGCAACATGTTTGGGAACATTACCTTAGACCTCATGAGTTTGTCATCCATACCGATCATGAAACGCTTAAGTACTTAAAAGGTCAAACTAAATTTGAACAAGCGACATGCCAAATGGAGTGAATTTATTGAATCTTTCCCATATGTGATAAAGTACATTAATGGTAAAGAAAATGTAGTTGCGGATGCACTTTCATGCATATGCACGCTTGTCACTAAACTTGAGTTGAATGTTATTGGTTTTGAGCATATAAAAGACTTGTATGAGCATGATCCTTATTTTGCTACTCCTTATGCTAAGTGTTTGACACACACGTCTTGGGAACGATACTACATAAAGGATGATTATCTTATGAGAGCTAACAAACTTTGCATTCCTGAGTCTTCTCTTCGTTTGCTCCTTTTGCAAGAGGCTCATGGAGGCGGACTCATGGGACACTTTGGACGCGACAAGACACTCGCCATGCTCCAAGAACTACTTTTGGCCCAAGATGTTCTGTGGCGTCTCACGCTTCACCAACCGTTGCTCTACATGTCGCAAAGCTAAGTCTAAAGCTCAATCCCATGGTCTTTACATGCCTCTTCCTATTCCTTATCAACCTTGGGAAGACATTAGCATGGATTTTATACTTGGTTTGCCTAGAACTCAAAATGGAAAGGATTCCGTGTTTGTTGTTGTGGATAGATTTTCTAAGATGGCACATTTCATTCCTTGCAACAAGATAGACGATGCTTCACACGTTGCAAATCTCTTTTGTAGGGAAATCTTGCGTCTCCATGGAGTACCAAAGACAATCGTCTCCGCCCGCGACGTCAAGTTCCTGAGTTACTTTTGGAAGACCCTATGCGCCAAGCTCGGAATCAAGCTCTTGTTCTCATCCGCATACCATCCCCAAACTGACGGCCAAACGGAGGTGACGAACCAGACTCTCTCCACTCTCCTTCGCGTGTTGATCAAGAAGAACATCAAGGAGTGGGAGGCATGTCTACCCATCACCGAGTACGCCTACAACCTTGCAAGACATTCGACGACCGGCAAGTCCCCTTTCGAGATCGTCTATGGCTTCAACTCATTGTCCCCATTGGACATTCTACCTCTTCCTCTACAAGAGCGAACCAACCTCGACGCAAGTGCTCGTGCAAGCTACATCAAGAAGATGCATGAAGATACAAGGCACACCATCGAGCGCCAAGTACAATGACTCGTGACCAAGCTCAACGTCAACAAGCAACCCATGGTCTTCAACATTGGTGATCTAGTGTGGCTACACCTTCGCAAGGACCGCTTCCCCAATAAATGCAAGTCCAAGCTTCTCCCTCGAGCCGATGGACCTTTCAAGGTGCTAGCACGCTACAACGACAACGCCTACAAGCTCGACCTACCACGAGGCAAGTACAATGTGAGCGACATCTTCAACGTCAAGGACCTCGCGCCATACCATGGAGATGAGGCTTTTGATCCGAGGTCGGATCTATCCCAAGGGGGGGGGAGATGATGCGGAGAATCCCTCCATCATCCCCATACTTCGACCACACAAGCTCCAAGAGGACCCATGACAAGAGCTCAAGCACGTGCCATCCAATCCGAGGTTAACTCTCTCCTTGTTGAACTTCCCTTTGACCTAATGGAGACATGGCTACTACCTCAAATGGAGACACTTTGCGTGCTCAGGTACCATGTAAGCAACCAAGGAGAAGGAGTGGTGCAAGACGGACATCAAGATCAAGGAGGCATTCTGCCCAGCCTGGAAGGACCGGTACAACCGCCCAACAACCGCCTGGGCGGAACAACCGGTGGACTACCACCCAACAACCGGCCACCATTCTGTGATCAAGCGGTGCAAGGCCGGTACAGCACTGGATGTACCGGTAAATCCCAAAAGACCGGTACTACCGGCCCAACGACCGGTACAACCGCTGGGGGCCCCGACGCCCATCTGCAGAAGCCAGCACCTGACCCCAGCGGTAGTACCGCCTTCCTCGTCCGGTACTTCCGCCCTCCATGAGTCGCCAGCGGTACAACCACCCCCTCGACCGGTACAACCGGCCTGTCTGCGCACAGTGTAACGGGCCGAGCCCATGTACTCCTTCACCCTCTCTTACCCCTTCGTGGCCCTAGACTATATATACTCCTCCACCTCCTCCTAGTTAGGGCAGCATTGGTTTAGCTCATATTTTGTGTGAGAGCCTTGCTCATCCACTTGGCTACTTCTCCTTGGAGTTCACGACCTCTTCGGAGAAGATCCCCCAAGCGGATTCAAGACCCCTTTCTAGGGAAG
Source organism: Triticum dicoccoides (assembly GCF_002162155.2). Lineage (NCBI taxonomy): Eukaryota > Viridiplantae > Streptophyta > Magnoliopsida > Poales > Poaceae > Triticum > Triticum dicoccoides. The sequence continues at coordinate 622,663,317 of NC_041383.1, forward strand.
GCCATCAAGACCTCCGTACAGAGAAGAACGGTTCGTTTGTATCCTTACCTTTGTTGATTGTGGATCATATGTTACTCTTTGTTGTCGGTGATCTAGCACTCGTGTGATTGATTCCTTGTCGGTTTAGTGATTCTCTCTCGTTTTCCCCGTGTTTCTCCTTTGTGCTTCCGCGTGTTCTTCGTGAATCCCCGTAGGATCCCCTCCAAATGTGAAAGATCGTCCACATAGGGTTCCGCCCTACATCACCGCTCTTGAGAAGGCCGGGCGTCGTCCGTCCTGCGAGGCTTGGCCCCTCGCGAGGGTCTTGAGTGCTTGGTTGATGAAGATGGCCCGCACCGGGCCACTGGTGGAGCCACGCAGCGGGCTGCAGGCAGGTAGGACTGGATACCCCCATATCCAGAACGCCGACAAAAAGAATCTAGGAAAAAGGGAAAACTTCTAGGTTGCGACAAGTGGCGCACTGCATGCCCGCTGCATGTCACAATTCGGGGATGTGAAAGTGATCTTTACAAAAAGTACTCCTTAATTAGTAAATTCGTTTCCTTCATGTCCCATGAACTGCCTGAGAGATGGGACATCCTATTTAGGGCGCCCACGTGACTACTCCTATATAGGCCGGCCCACCACGAGGCAGAACTAAATCGCTCGACAGCGAACACCTTCGTCGCTTTCGTTCGGCGGTTGATCAGCCGATAGTTGACCGGTTAACTGTTGACTTTTGAAAAAATGGTAAAAACAAAAAAAATCATAAAAAATAGAAAAAGGAAAAGTTCACGAGTTCAAAAATGTTCATAGATTTGAAAAATACTAAAATAAAAAAAGTTCATCGATTAAAAAAATTTCATTGAATTTGAAAAAAAGTCACTAACTTTGAAGTTTTTTCCACAAATTTGGAAAAAGTTCACAAAATTTGATTGTCTATCGATTATTTTTTAAAAGAGTTGACAAAATTCAAAATTTTCATCAAATTTGGTAAAAAAATTACAAATTTGAGAAACAAAATCATCTATCTTGAAAGAAGTTCTTGGACTTTGGAAAAAAGTTCATCAATTTTTTTTAAAATTTGAAAATTTGAAAAAAGTTTGCACATTTAAGAAAAAAAGAAACAAGAAAAACCAAATAAGAGCCGTCTGGAAACTGACAAGCGAACCAAAGAAAACCGGTTAAGCTTCCTAAAACCGGGGGCTCTCGCGACCTGGAGAAAGAACAAAAGAAGAAAAGAAGTATGCAGGTACAAGTGTTTCATTGTCCTACTAGTTATTCCGCTGCTCTTCAAACTCCTTCTACACACACCCTTTTCTTTTTTAACAGAAAAAAGGAAAACATGCTGACCTAGCGTGGTGCGGGGGTGTGCGCCCGTTTGCGAAAAGTGAAGAAACAGATGCTTAAGGCGCCATTTTGGAACATGATCATGATTTCAAAAATATTCTTAATTTCAAAAAAAGAAAAAGAAAAGAAATGAAAAACCTAACATAAAAAAGAAAAGAAAAGGTTCACGTATTTGAGGAAAAAAGTTAAAGTTCAAGAACTTGAAAATGTTCATGTATTTGAGATAAAAAAAGATCACGGATTTGAGGGAAAAAGTTCACATAAAAAAATCAGGAATTTAGGGAAAATTTCATGAAAATTGAAAAAGTTCATGGATTTGAAAAAAATGAGTTTTGAAAATGTTAATGAAAAAAGGGAATAAAATGAGTGAAAACCAAACAAAAACCATCTAAAAACCCCGTGA
>NC_041383.1:622665308-622769031 GCF_002162155.2 Triticum dicoccoides
AAATGGTGCTTAAGTCGCCAAATAGTAACTGAGGCATGAACGTGCTTAAGTGTTATTTTTTATGATGAGTCGAGGGCTCCAGCCTAAGTGGGCTGCACTACTAGTAGTATATCGCTCATGGGCCTCTAGTGGTTTGCGCCCAAAATTAAATCACGTGGAAATTTCAATCACGTGAAAGTACCAGGCCCGACCGATTTGCTTTCAACACAACAGGCCTGGCCTGGTCGCCATTGACCTTTCTCTAAGACAGCCGGTTAAATCTTCTCCGCCACGTCAGCGCCTTGAAGAAGACGCCGGGCCACAGGACAGGTGGAACAGACCGCCGGCGCCGTCACGAGTCGCGACTCCCCCCCGCCACCTCCTCCGCCGCGGAAAATCACGCGCAGAGCGTCCCCCGCCCCGCCGCGACGCCGGGATTGCCTCGATCCGCCGCCCGATCGATCGATCGATCCTGGCGCCGCCCGGGTGCTTCGCTTCGCTTCGCTAGGTCAGCTTTCGTTTAAATCCTTTGCGCAAGCAAGATGTTCCGTGGAGTCGAATTCGTCCGGCTTAGCCCCGTTGTCGCGCGCGTAGAGGTTCCCCTCCACCTCCTTCCGGTGTTTCCAGGACGAGGAAGTTGAGCGACCTGAATCGCGTACTCTTTTAGGTGCCGTTAGTTATTGTTGGTACCTGGGTAGGTTGGCTTCGCCCTCTTTCATTGCCCCAGGTTTTGCGTATGCTGGCCTAGTTGCTCTCACTTGTACTCCCTCCGGCCGGAATTACTTGTTCTAGTGAAACGAACTCAGCACGTTTTGTCTAGATTGGGGCTGTCGGAAATTATGTTGTTTTGTGGATAATCGATAGATTGTTTGGAGTCAGTGACAGGTTCAGAACTAACAAACTTGTTTCTGCTCTGCAGGTAGTAACCATCAAGTGAGGATTCTGGGAATTTGATCTAATTCCTACTGGAATTTGATTTGTCAGTCGGGTATTGTAGACATCTGCCATTGCAACGTGTGCCTTGTGCATCTGGAGGTGCCCACTGGTGCAGGGAAGGTGATGCTGATTGATCTTGAGCGCGTGTGATAGTGCACAGGTTTCGAACAACTGTTGTCTTCCACCATGAGGGTCAAGCTTGAGCTCCTCATGCCCTTGATGGCGCAATACAAAACACCTGCATGGGCCACATTGGTCGCCGGGTTCTTTGTGCTGCTTGCCCTTTCCCTCTCCATGTACCTGATATTTGAGCATCTATCCGCATACAACAACCCAGAGGTTTGTGCTTTTCCGTCGCTGCACCTTGTCATGAATTTAGGACCTAGTTCTGTTTGCTAGGCATTTTTTTTTACTGATTTGTATTTGTTCTACCTCCGCAGGAACAGAAATTTGTTCTGGGTGTTATTTTGATGGTCCCTTGCTATGCAATTGAGTCGGTAAAACCTCTAAGCGATTTCTTTATGTGCTAAATAATTCCAGTCATATGTTTAATGATCTTGTTCTCCTTTTGGAACAGTATGTTTCTTTGGTAGATCCAAATATCACTGTTTACTGTGGCATCTTGCGCGAGGGTTATGAAGCATTAGCTATGTACTGCTTTGGAAGATATATCACTGCATGTTTAGGTAAGTTCTGTCTATCGACATTGTCATAACCCCTACGTTGTTACCTGCCGCAGTTAGCTTTGGTTCTGGAATTGCATTTAGTATAGAGGTGGAGGATGATTAAAGGTTTACCCTTTTCTACTTTTAAGTGCTGATGCTAAGCTGTTTCTTTACTTCACATTTAAAGTTACTGTCGGATAAACGATGCGTTTGAACAATGAAACCTTGTGGAAGTGCCTTGTATATCTGAGAAGTGAGAACTAGAAGGGGTGGGTTTCTCAATCGCTGTATTCTTATTATAGATTTATAGTTAATAAAACCAGACTGGAATTTCCTGGAGTGACATGGAGTCAAAGGTACAAGCGGCTCCATTCCTCCAAAAACCAAAGTTGGACTGGGATTTTTTTTTCTAACCCAGCAGTTTATGCAAAAAACGGTGAACCGGATGTTTATGACTGAACATGACGACTTTGCTTACAGAGTAGATTCCGCTTGTACACTCTTTACCTGGGGTAGTTTGGAAAGTTAGCGAGAGGTAAGGTCCTAGGGAAGCAGACTAATATCACAACATAGATTGCACTTGTTTCAATGCGGCAGTAGTGACTATTGGTCAGCTTTCTGGGATTCGACACCCAGCAACAGCGAGCACCATAGATAGTTGTACTCCTAGACTCCTAGCAAGTAGCAACAGCGGAGCACACAACATCTGCTGAGTATCATGGGCCTCGCGGTTGCTGGGATCTTGAAGAAACGGTGCCTTTCTGGGATCTGCTTCTGATTCACGATGGCCAAAGAGCTTGAAGAAACAGCGGCAGCACGGGAACGGCCTCCTGATGTGCCATAAAAAAGAACATTGGTATTTTGGCATCAGGCATCTTTGCAGCAATTCACTTGATTCTACAATAGCCTGCCAAGCCCAGTGCATATCCATGACTATCCGTCTTATTAATGATGGGTGTGTGCATTTACCTTCTGCTTTGATACTTATATTTGTGTTTAATATGATAATCTGTCCAATTGCATTACTCTTCCTCTTTTCCTGAAATAAATGTTACTTTCTTGTTTTCACATGCATAAATTTTCAATTATTTAATTGATGTGTAAAAACTTTTTAAAAATTAACTACATAATTTAAACGAGTTTGAATATTGAGAACACTGTCAAATGTTAAGGCCCAGTAACTAAATACCGGGAGCACACAAAATTTACACTCAATCCAAACAGGGCCTTAGTCAGGCTTATTGGCTTTGAGTGTCCTACCATTATTGTTTGATTTCACTTGCAAAATTTTGTATTGTCTGTTTGCTGTTGTGACTTGGCAATGTAGCGTTTGGTGCAGCTTGTGTACCCCCTTTTCTGTATTTCTCTTTCTTTACTGTGTGTGTTTATATGTAGGTGGAGAAGAAAAAACGATAGCCTTTTTGAAGAGGGAAGGCGGCTCAGATTCTGGGCAACCCCTTTTGCATCATGCCTCTGAGAAAGGAATCATACACCATCATTTTCCCGTGAATTATATTTTGAAACCCTGGCGAATGGGGACGCGATTTTATCAGATTATCAAATTTGGAATCTTCCAATATGTATGTCCACTGCCCTGTATTGCAATTTGTTAATTCTGAAATGTTGAGAATAACTTAGTTGAAGTGTTTTGCTTATGTAGGTGATTATAAAGACGCTCACAGCTAGCTTGTCTCTTTTTCTAGAAGCTTTTGGTGTATATTGTGAAGGTGAATTCAATTTACGATGTGGGTAAGATAATTCTCTCTTTTTTGCTTGTTTAATCTCACAGGGGAATCTGTCCACACTTTGAGTTGTTTATGCAGAAGAGTTCAATATGTAGATAGAATATAAAATGTAGCTTTTTCATGTCATCTTTTTTACGATGAATTAAACAGATTAGAACATGTTCCAGTTTTGCTCTCCAATCATCAGAAAATCTATCCAGATCTCAATCTTTCCCTGGAACCCTAAGCTGAGATTGCTGAATTAATTAATTGCTTTTCGGTGTGCTTATAATGTTGCTTCATTTATCTTATAGCTCTTGCATATCTTTTTGATGCAGATACCCTTATTTTGCTGCAATCCTAAATTTCAGTCAATTTTGGGCCCTATACTGTTTAGTAGAATGGTACACAGCTACCAAGGATGAATTGGCACATATAAAACCTCTGGCTAAGTTTCTTTCGTTCAAGTCAATAGTATTCTTGACTTGGTGGCAAGGGGTGGTGATTGCAATAATGTATTCTTTGGGCCTGCTTAGAAGTCCTTTAGCCCAGAGCTTGCAGTTAAAATCAAGTATTCAAGATTTCATTATTTGCATAGAGGTATTTATCTTTCCAAGTTGGCCTGTTTGATAAAGTTTCCTTAGCTTTGTTTTTAAGAAATACCCTCCATCATGTTTCTGTGATTACCTGTAGTATCTGATGGCATCGTGTCTTCCTCCAGCGCAGATGGGCATTGCGTCAGCTGTTCACCTCTATGTGTTCCCTGCTAAACCTTATGAGCTCTTAGGTAACCAGACACCTGGAAACATTTCAGTCCTTGGAGATTACGCATCCTCTGACCCTATAGATCCTGAAGAAGTCAAGGAGAGTAACCGGCCGAGCAAAATGAAGCTTCCACAGTTCGAACCGGATGAGAGAAGTGCAACAAACATAAAGGAGAGTGTTCGTGATTTTGTGGTTGGCAGTGGAGAATATGTGAGTTCTAGACTTCTATTAACAAATCTTTACTGACAATACACTTCATTTTATCATGTCTCGGATTAGTTATGAATTACAAATAAGTGGTTAGCATGTACTCACAGTATGGTTCTCTGTTCTCATGCTTCTGTTTTATTTTTCTTCCACCCACTTTCAGGTGATCCAGGATTTTAAGTTCACTGTTAACCAAGCTGTGCGACCGGTGGAGAAGCGGTTTGATAAACTGCTCAAAAAGAAAGACAAGTATAAGAACACCCAGGATGACAACTGGGTGAGTGCAGCATCACCAGAGAGACCGGTTCGTGGCATCGATGATCCGCTATTAAGCGGGAGCACAAGTGACAGCGGGGTCTTGAAGGGCAAAAAACACCGTAGAGTTGTCAACACAGTTGCTGCTGCGGATAGTTGGGGAGGTGGTGATAAGACACCTGATGGCTACGAGATAAGGGGCCGCCGCTGGGCAGTGAAGAATTGACGATTTAACCATGTGCAGGGTTGATATATTTCAAACCATAACACGTGAAACAAGGAAGCGGCCGGCTGTTACAGAAATTACTGGTAACCTTCTGCGACGCTGGCCAATTTTGTTGCCTATATGCAAGTTCACGGTGTGCTGTGTTGTAGGTAGCTGCAGCTCCTGAGTCCTGATACGGTAGTCTCTGTGCATAGCCTATTATTTCTTCTTTCCAAAAGGACTGGTACGGGGAATTGATTGTTACAACTTCAATTGGCGCTACTCAGTATTGAGAAGAATCTTGTTCCGTACAAACGGGAGCCCCTCTACAACTGCCCCTTTGTTTACCGATGTACCTAATCTTGTGATATTATTGTTCGGACATCATACTTTGTTACTGTAAAGAGCTGGTGGAAATAATAATAAAGGAAATGTTGATAATGTGGTCTATATATTGTTTTTTTTTGCATGAACTGTTAGTCCATATATCTTGCGTGTGAAATGAATTAGTGTCTCTTTACCCTTTTTATGTGCTCTCTTGCAAATTTTCATTACTAAATACTTGGGGAAAAAAACATAAGACTACCAGTATCTATACTGAAACTTCTTTTTTTCTCCTCCTGTTTCTCATAGTGTATGCAAGTAACACTTTCAGTTGGTTCTTTTGCGGGGTATTTTATTATGGACCTATCTCTAGCGTGTCTCAGGACGGAAAAGAATAGCAAAGGCGAGAAGCCTTGTCTTGCCGCATAAAAGTTTGAAGCTACTATATCTTTTTTTTCGAGATGTAAAATGGTTGAAGCTGACTCTCGTCTGCACTGGCCTACTGGGCCGTGATTTGCATGGGCTTATTTCTTACTATGTGCCCTCGGATTGCCTAAAAAAATGCATGGGCTTATTTCTTACTACGTGCCCTCTGATTTTGCCTAAAAAAATACCGTGTGCTCTTACAGCGAATCCATTTTTACAGTGGAGTAGAGGCATATGCCGACAAGAAAATATTCCCCACACATCCAACTGTACGTCAAATTCCAAAGTTAAACTATCTTCTTGGTCCAATTCATAGGTGTCAGTGTAGACCAATAGGGCACAGTTCTGTGGCTCCGGCTCCCAAATCCCAATGCGCACAAGGGACGCGCCGATGGATGCATCCAGTTCCAGGCAAAACCCCAGCCCCTTGCCGTCCCCAGACAGACCGCACGAGGGAGCCAGCCTGCCCCGGCGGATTCTCGCAGCAATCAGGTGGTCGGCACATTCTCGCCCCCTGACACAGGGCCCCAGCTCCGGTGGCTCGGCCCGATTCGATCCTCCCGATTCCTGCGGGCTGCTGCGATCGCACCCCCCGCGGTCTGGGCTCATTACATCCGGGGCCACCCGTCAGTACCTCGCAGTTTGGCAACAAGAGGCAGGTGGCCGCTAGTAAAACATTTCCCCTGTTTTTTTGTCATACGTGAGAGCATCTCCAACAGCCGCGCTAAATAAGCGTCGCGCCCGTAAATTTTTCCATTTTAGCACGCACAATCTATAGAGTGTCTTCAACGAGCGCGCAATAACCGCGCGTGCGGCATATAGAGTTGGGCGCGCGGTCCGAATCGCCATCGTGCGCTGTGTATTTGGGGCGCCCGCTTTCGCGCGCGGCACACACGAGTGCTCGCGCCGCACTCCCTCCACTACGCCATCTTTGCCCCGCACGCGCCGGCGCCGGCGAACTGACCTGATGTACGCACGCACCGGCACCACCTCACCCCATCCTACAGCCGCGACCCCTCCACCGCCGCCGCCGCAAACCCTAGCGCTGGGATTGTTGGCCTCGCCTCCACCGGAGCTCCTCCGAGCATCGGCCTCGCGCGCGGCCTCTTCATGCCGCCGCGGATGACCTCGGTGACGGGTGGCGTCGCGCCGGCGCCCGCCGTGATGAAGCCACGTGCACCCCCCTCGAAGCTCCCAAATGCGGTGCGGCCGAAGAAGGGCAAGACATCCGCGAAGAAGAACAAGACGGCGGACGGCTCCGGCACCTCGAAGGCGTTGACGAAGAAGTTTGCAGGGCGTGTGACGGGCGCGGCGGCTACCGAAGCGCCGGCGAGCTCACTTGTTGAGCCGGCGGCCGACACGCACAATGTGTTCGACGATATGCCCCAAAGGTAGAAAATTTCCCCAACTTTTTTTTGTTAATTTTTGGATGCATACATATAGATAGCTTATTTGCATTGTTCTATATACTTTATAGTGTCAACGATGATGCATACATGTCAACTATGGGTGTTGGCTCCAACAATTCGCATTGCTCTCAAACCAATGACATGCATTTCGGAGACCATGAGTTCGAGGTGGACGAGGATGGTGAAGGCATTGTCGACGCCCCGAAAGGAAGAGGAGGCAACTACACCAACGACGAAGACATCGTGCTATGCAAAACTTGGTTGGACGTGTCGAGGGATCCATTCGTTGGAGGTGATCAAAGTAGAGATGCTTATTGGCTTCGGATGAAAGAACACTTTGATCTTCGCAACGTGAGTGGAATTGACCGCTTCGCACGACCGCTTCACTCCCGGTGGTCGACCATCAACAGGGATTCTCAACAATGGGCGGTCGCACAAAAAAGGTTGACAAGTTGAACCCAAGTGGCACCAATGATGACGATAGGGTAAGTGTCATTTCATCATTCCTCATGTTCACCATGCTTGTTGTTGGTGTTCCTTGTGCTAACTTGTTTTATTTTTATGTAGTTAAATATTGCACAAAACTTGTTCAAAGGAGGGGAGAAGAGGACCAAGAAGGGGAAGATCAAGAAAGGAAGGCCATTTTCCTTGCCTCATTTCTATGAAGTATTGAAGGATGATGAGAAATGGAAGAAGCGTGAGGATATTGATGATTTGGATTTGAGCAAAAAACACAAGCGAACAATTGATTTGGAAGATGATGAGGAGCAGGATGCATCAAGTGAAGATGGCAAGAGAAGCCCCACACCAAAGTCGGTTTCATGCTCGAAGCCAAAACGACCGGATGACACCAAGAAAGACGCAAAAGAAAAGAAGAAGAGGAAAGGAGACGATGAGCTCAAAAATGCTATGGAAGCAATTGTCAACGCAAGAAAAGAAGCCAACGAGGTGAGGAAGATGGCAAGGAACCAAGATGTCGCGCCCGAGGAGAAGAGGTTGGCGGCCGAGGAGAGGGAAGTGGCATTGGAGGAGAGGAAGGTGGGCATGGGGGAGCGATCTAAATTGTTGGAATGGGAGAAGCATTTGTTCTTCTTGGACACATCTTTGTTCAGTGATGCGCAAAAGGAGTATGTCAATCTTGTCCGTGAAGAAGTCTTGATCCAAAAAAGAGCCATGATTCACGCAATGGGTGGCGGTGGCCTTGGCGGCATGGGTGGCGGTGGCCTTGGCGACATGGGTGGCATTGATGCCATGGGTGGCTTTGGAGCTACCATGGGTGGCATGGGTTCCATGGGTGGCTTTGGAGCTACCATGGAGACCATGGGAGGCATGGGTGGCTCCGGAGCATCTCCAGGTGGCTTGGACGACATGGGTGGCATGGGTGGCATGAGTTTTGTGTCTCTCATTGGGGGCATGGGTGCACCTCCGGGCGCCGGTGTGCCACCTTCGCATGAAGATGCCGTTGAAGATCTTGGTTCCGAGCTTCATGTGATGAGGATGCGGCGTGCAACAATGAAGAGGAGGAGGAAGAATCGTCTTCGGAAGAGTCGGATGAATCGGAGGAAGATGATGATGAAGACGAGGACGAGGCTTGATTGTTGTGCCTTTCGTTTGTGTCATGAACTTGGTTGAATGATGTTGTGGGTATGAATTTAAACTTGTGGGCATGAACTTTTGGTGCACTAACTTGGTTGAATGATGTTTGTGATTCAAATTATATGCCATGTGTTTTGTGTTGATGTGTGAAATTTATTATTTTGTGTCTAAAACGAATAAATGTGATGCGCCGGCTGCTCGCGCGTGCTGCATTTTGGCACGGTTGTTGGAGCCAGCGCTGCGCGCCGCACCAAACCTGCTGATGAACGCGCTGCAAATCAGATTTTAGCGCGCTTCGCGTTGACCGCCTGTTGGAGATGCTCTAAACGGTGGTAGCTTCAAAATCGACGTCACCGTCCATCAAGGCAGTACTAGTAGAAGATCTCGGCCCCACTTCCCATCTCATTTGGGCATACCGTGATCTCCTCCGCCGAGCACAATCATACCGCCCGGACGCCTGCCGGTGCCGTTCCAGGTAAAGCGCCGGGAGGGAGGCCATCACCAACCCGCGCACTCTGCGAGTGTACGTACGTACGTCGATCCCTATGCCTGCCGTGTGGAGTGCCAACCCCAACCCAGCCCAAGTGGGCGCACGCTCCTAGCCCACGCGCATGTGCTCCTCCTCCCATCCTGAAACTGAAACTCGACTCACCGGCTCCTTCCCCGTCGCTCGATTCCCGATCCGCGCCACCATCTTGGGGGCGTCTAGTGGGCGGCCGGCCGCCCTGGGATCGCTAGCCAGCGGCCACCCGAAAAAGGAAACCACCTGGTCCCCCCTCGAGCGAAAAGAGGAAACAGTCCCCCACTCGCCCACTCGCCCACGTGGTCCCTGCCCGTCGGAGCGAAAAAGGCAACTACCCCGCCCACCAGCTGGCCGCGGGATCACGTGCACCCTCCTCGCCAAACCATGCCCCACGGGATCACGTGCACCCTCCTCGCCAAACTGCGCCCTGGCTATCTTCTTCTTCCTCACGAAAGAAGGAGGATCTGCCCAGGTTGCAGAATCCACGCCATCGCTCGCCCCCACTCCTCAGCCCCACCGACGCTGCCTTCTTCTTCTTCTGCACGCCAGAAACAGATCCAAACGCAATCGCCCCCAGCCCTTCTTCCTCCTCCTACACAGCCGCCATGGGAGCCCCAAAGTAGAAGGAGCTGCTTCAAGATCTAAAGGGCAGGGTGGTCAGAGCCATACCAGGCAGTAAGATCGAGCAGGTAAGCCCCCTCTGCACCTCTTCACTTCCCCCTTCTCCATGGATCCATGGAGAATCTGCTTCAAAAAAGAGGTGAATCTGGCACATCACACCAGATGTTAAACATGCTGGATGTGTTAAACATGCCAAAAACTACCACCTGGATGTGTTAAAACAAGCCAACTAAAAACGAGTTATCTGGCCTATTAAAACATGATTAAAGCCAACTTCTAGTTATTATTTGCAAAATGAACAAAAAATTGACTGCCCAATGCTTTGTTGAACATGTGCAACGAAAAATTCATAAATGTGCAACTAAACATGCATCCTAGCCAACTGAACATGTATCCTGGCCAACTAAACATGTATCCTGCCAACTAAATATATATCTGGCAATACATGTTTCTGAGTGAACACTTTGGAAAAAATGTAGTATATGTGAAAATAAAAAACATGTTTTCTGGCCAACTAAACATGCATGTTGGCCAAAAACTGATGACCAACTAAGACATCTATTCTAGGCAACTAAGACATCTATTCTAGCCAACTGAATGCATTAACTGTCCAACTGAACATGCATGTTGGCCACAAAACTGAAAAAATGCAACCTGGCCAGCTGAGACATCTATTCTAGCCAACTAAAAGCATTGAATGTCCAACTGAATATGTATGCTGGCCAAGTGGAAATCCTGGAAATTGAGACGTCTATTCTAGCGAAAACCAGAAATCTGTAGTGCAACAGGAAAAACATAGGAACTTTTGTCCATGGCTAATGAAGCCACAAACCATATTAACATATTCACACACAAATCTTGTCCCACGCATATATTCTGGTCCCACACCTATTGCAAACCATATCAATATGTTCAAATATACCAGATCTAGAAACATAAACGGCGATGAAAAACATATAACTATAATCTGTCCTCCAATTCTTCTTTCTTCTTTCTTCTTTCACCTGGATTTTCCTTCTCAAATGTAGCATCCAATTATGTGCAGAAAAATCTGAAAAGAGCTCCTTGCGAAACGGAAACCTACAGATCATTGCAACAAAACAAAAAGGGAAAAGGTAAGAAAAACTCTGTAGCAAAAAGAAGTCATGCTCTTGCCAGTTATTTACTGCAAACTGTGCAACTAACATAACAACTCTGTGCAAACAAAAAAATTCATAACTGTTATAATAAAAGATTATGCTATGGTCATGTTGCTTTTAGGTTGTTTTGAAACACAGTTTTTCTGTGGTTACCAACTGATGACATCAATTTCTTCTTTTTTTATATGTGCAGGGAGTGTGTGGCAGCATCCAAAAACAAGGGAAAAATGCTTGATCTCAATGAGTTGCCTCCAGATCTCAATGAGCTTCCTCATGATATGGATCAGCAGCAACCCAGCATACAACAAGGAAACTGCACAGAAAATGGTCGATCTGTTTACTACACGCAGGCAAGTCGTGATGGTAACCCTACGGGCCATGACAATGTGGCAGGCCAGTCATCAGCCCGTGGTGCCCCTGTAGTGGTGTCTTTGCAGTCAGAGAGCCATACTCTTGATGACATAGGAACCGAGACAAATGTTCCTGGTCCAACCAGGACTGAGCTAGAAGCTGGGGCTGTTGACAGAGCTGTGCAAGTAGAAGAAGGAGAGGATGAGGCTGGTTCTCAACCTATGGAACCCTATGTTGGCATGAGGTTTGACAGCCTTCAAATTGCTAAGGATCACTACAACAGTTACGCACTACGGATGGGTTTCTCTATCAAGATGAACACCTCTAGACGGACACCCCGCACCAATGAATTGATAAAACAACAGTTTTGCTGCAACAAGTTCAAGAAGCCCAAAGCTGATGATGGAGGAGCTGAGGCTCCTCCTTACCTGGACCCTATTCCAGATCCAACATCTGTTAACAGTGATGAGGAGATGGAAGAAGAACCTCCAATATTTGCTGAAGAGGATGTTGGTACTAGTAAGAAGAAGAAGAAGCGCAAACGTGAGACAATAAAGCAGACTGAATGCAAGGCGAAAATGTTGGTGAAGCTGATAGATGGGCGATGGGAGGTGACGCACTTTGTTCGTGACCACAATCATCCGCTCGTGAACAAACCTTCATTGTCCAAATACTTGAGATCCCACCAAGGCATCTCACCTGATGAAAAGGAGTTTCTGCGCATCTTGTATAACTGCAACTTGACTACAGGTGTGGTGTTTTTCTATATCCCTTGAAGAATTAAGTTTCCCTCTAGGCAGTCCAGTGTGCAACTGTTATGGTACTACTGTGCAACTGAAATGGCTTAACTATGCAACTGCTGTCCAACTTCCCATGCTTTTTATATATCACTTTGGGTGCTTCTTGTGCAACTAGATTGTCTTTACTGTGCAAATACACAATGTCCTGTATGCAAAAACTGCAAAGTGTTTTTAAAAAGGTGCAGCTAGGTGTCCATTTCCTGTGATTATCTTCTGTGCCAACACGTGTCCTATTACTGTGCAGCTGGATGTGCGCATTTGTGCAACTAAAAAAAGGATATATTGTTTGTTTTTGTATTATGCAGGACGAATGATGCATGTAATGGCAGAGTTCTATGGATCTGAGATGATGGTGCCGTTCGGACCAAAGGCAATAACAAATCTTTGTACAAGTTTCCGTAGAGATGACACAAAGGAGGGTGATCTGATTGAGACAATTGCGCACTTCAAGGATATACAAAAAACCGATCCAGACTTCTTCTATAAGGTGAAATATGATGAAGAGGACATAGTTGTCAACATATTTTGGGTGGACGGCTTAGCTCGAAAAGCTTATGCGGAGGCGTACCACGATTGCATATCGTTTGACACCACCTACACGACCAACTTGTACAATATGCCGTTCGCGCCCTTCATAGGAATAAACCGACATGGCCAATCTTTCATGCTGGGTTGCGCGTTTGTGAGGTAGGAGTTGGCATCGAGCTTTGATTGGGTCTTTGGAGCATTCCTAGAGGCTATGGATGGCAAACCTCCTGACAACTTCATCACCGATTAGGATGGTGCGATGAGGCAGTCAATACAGAGCATCTTTCCAACCACCGTGCACCGTTGTTGTCGATGGCACATCATAAAAAAGGCTCAGGAAAAGGTTGGTTGGTTGCTGTGCCGGAATCCAGGACTCTTTGATGATTTCAACAAGTGTGTTGACTTCAGCTTCACTATAGACGAGTTTGAGCAGAATTGGGCTGGGTTAATGATGAAGTATGAGGCTATGGCACACATGCACTTTGAGAAGTTGTACGAATACAGGTCAACTTGGGTGCCGTGCTACTTCAAACACTGGTTCTTTCCCTTCCTCCAGTCTACACAGCGTAGTGAGGGGTTCAACGCCGTCCTCAAAAGATATGTGAACCCACACAACTCAATGTTGAACTTCGTCAAGCAATATGAAAAAATACAGAACCACATCCTTGCCAAGGAAGGCTGCAATGATTACAGGACACAACACCTTGAGATTGAGTTGTGGTCCAACTTCCCAATAGAGAAGCAAGCTTACAAAACCTATACTAGAGACCTTTACCGCAAATTTAGAGAAGAGTTTGAGCTGATTGGACGTTATAATGCATTCCAAGTTGGTGCTGATGTGTTTGAGCTCAGACCGAACCAGGAATTTGTTGCGAAATATGGTTCTCGAAACTACTTGGTGCAGGCAAGGGTGGAGGAGCGTTCCTATTTGTGTGAGTGTTGTAAAATGGACAAGGACGGCATCCTCTGTTGCCACATCCTCAAGGTGTTCACCCATGTTGGCGTTGATGTCATACCGGAAAGGTACCTGCTAAGACGGTGGACACCTACTGCTGTACCTAGCGCGCCAGGGACTGGTTATGAGAAACCGGATGAAATGCCTCCTCAATCAAAGAAGCAGATAAGGGAGAGGAACATGATATACGATTTTCGGAAACTAGCAAAGTTTGCGAGTGGTTCTGATCCAGCACAAGCTATTGTATACAAGCATATGCGTGCAGCACGTACCGAGATCGGCCACCTGAACAAGTCCAAGAAAAGGAAAAAACCGACTGCTGCAACGGGGCCATCAGATGATGGCAACCCTCGAGGACCTCCTCCACCTCCAGGCAGCAATCAGGGGGCTCATCATCCAGGTAATTACCTGCCCCAACTCCTGATCTAACTAGGTGTGTAACTTCAGTTGCACACATCATTGTGCCCAGTTGCACACACCATGGTAGCCACTTGGACAAGAACATACTGCCTAGTTGCGCACGCTGTGTTAGTTCACGCATCAAAGATAACACAGCTAACTTATTTTTTCCAGTTATGCATATATGTGATGTCAACCCTCAAGGACCTCCTCCCCCTCCTGGCTGTACACGGCATCCTCCGCCACCTCCTCCCCTGCATGCTCCTCCCAATGGCCCTACAGGCAGCACTCAGGGGGCTCGTCGTCTAGGTAATTACCTTCCCCCAACTCCCCATCAAACTAGGTCTGTAACTCCAATTGCACACATCATGGTGCTCAGTTGCACCGAACAGGCTACCTAGTTGCGCATGCTGTGTTAGTTCGAGCATAAAAAAGATAAACACAACTAACTTGTTTGTCCTGTTCTGCCTATAGGTGATGCCAACCCTCAAAGACCTCCTCCCCCGCCAGGCCCAACTACCAGTGCCCTTTGTGCTACTCCCAATGGACCTACAGGCAGGACTCAGGGGGCTCATAACCCAGGTTAGTACCTTCACCGACTCCAAAACAAAAACTAGGGTGAGTGACTTTAGTTGCACATATCATAGTGCCCAGTTGAACAGAAACATGCTGCCTAGTTGCGTGCGCTTTGTTAGTTTGAGGATCAAGCTAAAAATCTAACTTGTTTTTCATGTTCTGCCCATAGGCGACTACAATCCAAGTACCATGACAGGCCGTGCTACTGCAGGTGTTTTTTTCAACTTAACTTGCACACAGCAACCAGTTAGTTGCACAAAAATGTACTGTGTGGTTGCACAGAACATCAGTGCTGGTTGCACAATAACAAAAATACTAAACTTTTTATATGATTATTACACAGGTGATCGTGACGGTCCTACTGCTCCGTTGGAGGCTGCATCCCTTGCACAAGCTTCTGATGATTTTGTGCCCAGGGATCCTCCAAGGTCTACTACAAAGGGTAGGGCAAAGAGTCGACGGTACAAATCGGCGCTGGAGCTACACCCAAAGAAGAAAAACAAATGCAGCCAGTGCCAATCTACAGAGCACACTGCTGGTGTGTGTCCACAGAGGCTCCTATGATTTTGTTTCCTCATTTGTAACTTTGGAACAAAAAAAGAAAAATAATGATGTCTTTTTTAGCAATGTTGGGACCAAGTGGACACATTCAGCATCTATGATTCCTCTTTATCTAATTTATGCTGCTTGAATTAGTTCATGCACTGTGTAAAAAAAGTTGCTATTTGTGCCTTTGTTGGCAACTGGTTAAATATTTAGTTGTTGAACAATTGTATATCCAGTGCTCCTAATGTATCAACAAAAGTGATGATATTGAGTTGCAAACGCAATTACTAGCAGTGTGCAACTACAAAATCTACTTAATAAAATTGTACAAACCAGAAACTTCCTCCATGGAGCAGAAAAAAATAGTACTGACCTACTCCTTGTCGTATCTCAGCAACTTCCTCCATGGGGCGGTGTTGTGCACGCTGGTGACCCAATCATACGTCAGCTTCTTCCTGATGTTGAGTACTTCCTTGGGGTCGTAGTTGGGCAGTTGGCTACCATTCCGCTCGGTGGCGTTAAGCAGTGCGAACAACCCACACTCATTACTGCAAAAAATGGGCAAAAAAAATTGTCACATAAAATTAAAACCAAATAAAGGTAATGCACTCTGTGCAACTACTTATGTCCTACTGTGCAACTGCTTGTGTTCTACTGCAACTCATTATGTGCCACTTTGCAACTACTTACGCGCCACTCTGCAACTAGCTAGATAATCCATTAGAAACTCATAAAAATGATAAAACAGATTGAAGACTAGTACTGTGTCTTAAAAATACTAAAGATTGCACATGTAGAAAAATTTAAAAACTACAAAATGATTGTATTTGATTGAGAAGGAATGAAATGCTTATTGTCTTACTTGCCAAGCTGCTTTGGTACGTCAATGTCAATAATCTGGAAGTGCTCGATGCTGAACTTTGGGTAATGCTTCCTCCATAGCTGGCGCACTGCCCCCGCAATGGTAGAGGCGTTGTTCATCAACTCAATGTTGTCCAGCGTCCTGCTTGAATCAAGAACTTCGAAGCGTCCGTCCCTCAAGTTGACACTGAAGACCCAATAATGCCTCCCTCCGTCCTTATCGGTTACATCTGCGCACTCGAGCACTGGCAGCATGACCTGCAAGCGTGAACGATTTCAGACACAAATACAAGATGTAGCTAAGAAAAACAGTAAAAAGACTTTGTCAAGTTAAAAACGGGTTGCAACAAGTATCTGCCAACTAACAGATGTGTCATGTGCAACTGGACATGCTGTGGGTGCCAACTAAAAAAAGATTGATGATGTGGGCACAACACTCACCAAGTCTTTCTTGTCGAGACGGTTCTTGTAATCAAACTTCTTGTTCATCTCATCCACATTGTGGATCCCTTGCTATAATTTTATCTGCAGAGATTATAAAACATGGCTCAAAACTCCTTAGTAGGTGAAAGGCCTCCCTCAAATGGTCAACGAAAAGTGCTACAGAACAAAGATGAGGGTAAAAAGAAGGTTTTGGAAAAACTTACAGAAAACCTCAGTGGCATAACAACCTTCTTTGACCCTTCTGGTAAGTTATCCATGATGTGTAAGATTCCAGTCTCAATAACAAATTTTGACAACCATTGAACCGGCTTCATCGAATCAACTAACTCCTTTAAAGAAATGTAGAAAGAACCATACCTAATTATCTCAGGTCTGATTTTTTTTGAAAGCAATAAAAAGACAAGTTAGCTCGAAGGGTCACAGCAGCAAAAAAAATGTGCATGAAAATGAAAAAAGAACAGTGTGCAACTAAAAGCCCTGTTCTGTGCAACATACTATGCTTTCTGTGCAACTAAGTGGCTGGTGCTATGCAACTGAAAAAGATATGTATGTAGGCTGTGGGGAGTTAGTTTACCTGGTAGCTCCATCATTTGCTCCTTTGTGATGCCTGACCCAATACAAGAGGGCAGCGTAAAGCTTGTTCACTACCTCATTGGTGCTGAAAGTCTTGTTCTTGTTGTAGTCGATGAATGGAGACCTTTGAGATGCTGCGGGCCTTCTTACCCTCCTCTGTCTTCGTGCAAGAGGTGGCCCCAAAGAACTGCTCGTGCCAAGTTCTGGTTCTGCGCATATCGGGGTGTGGCAATTCTCTGGTGAACCAACATCTAGTTTTTGAGCTATTGCCTTGCCAACATCAGCAGCATCACATCCTTCATTCACAGCTGCTGGGTCTAACTCACACTCATCGATGCTAATCACACCGGCTTCTGCTGTATCTACTGCTGGAGAAGGTGCTGGAGCATCACCATCTATGCCGAGGTCAAAAGATGGTGCATCGCAGAACCCGTCACCATGATAAGAGTTTGATCTTCGTAAGGGTTCAAGGACCAGGGCATCTCCTTGCGGCACAAACATGGGTGCATCATTCACTGACTTGGTTCGCAATAGTGTTGTAGTTGGCGGCCTTGGAGGCTTGCACCTACTTATAATGTCGAACACCTCCTCTTGTGTTAATGGTTGCTGAAAGACAACTCTTGGGGACGGCACTTTGATAGTTGGATCACCTCCTTTTGTGTTTGGCATTGAAGCATCTCTATCAGTAGGCACCTTGGGACTTGCAGTTGCAGTGGTGCCTTCCTGACCAGCTGTGGTGGTTTTGACTGTGACCATACTGCTAACTGACACATCAGTTGGCACACTGGTATCTGTAGTTGGCATCTTTCCAGTCTGAGTTGACAGCAACCTGGCAAAACTTGGCACCCCTGCATCAATGGCTGCGGCTCGCAGCTCTCTCTCGTCTCTGAACCCCAAATCTTTTGTGGCCTGTTCCCCCTTTGCGCCCCTGGCAAACTTGACAATCTTCTGCTTAGGTGGTTTTGGTGGGACTGTTGAAAGGGGAGTCTTCCCCTTGATTTGTTGAAATTCTCTGACATTGGTTGGCTCTCTGCTCACTACTGTTGGCATATCAGTTTGAAGCACAGCTTCCTTGACCATATTTACTTCAGCATCTTCACTCACCATCTTCTCCTTGGTTTGAGGCAACTGCAGATTCTTCTTCATTGAAACTGCTTTACACTTCTGGACCACGTGAGGGTTTGCCGTGGATGCTGCCTTGCTCTTGCTGGAGCTTAGGTCTGGGAGCTGCTTTAAATATTCCTTGTATTTTTCCTTTGAATGAACCCAGTCAAGACCCTTTCCTGCTTCCTCCATGTCAATTTGATTCTTTTCAGCATCAGTTGATAAGAACAGGCTCTTGTCAATGGCAAAGTTGATCTTCTCACACATATCTTTGTCGCTGAAATCTGGCACGGGAAAGGTGGTTGGCAAAGCTGGCTTCAAGTTGCAGAGCTTGAACATATCAATGCTTCCCTGAGACTCTGCTTCGTCATTTTTCTTTGACTTTGGCAAATCCTTGTCTTTCCAGCAAGTCTTGTCAATCAACAACTGTAGTGTGCTCCTGCTACTCAATAAATTGCTGCTGCTCGCAGGGGTGGCGTGAGTGCTAGTCCTCCTGGATGTGTTGCCACCTGTACCACCAGAACCAGGAGCGTTGTCATCATCATCGTCATCGCTGCTGTCGCTGCCTCCATTGGATCCCCTTTATCATCACCATAATCATCCTCGTCTTCTTCATCCTCGTCTTCTTCCCTCTCACTGCCATCAGCTGCTGCGCCTTTGTCTTCTCCCCTCTCACTGCCATCAACTGCTGCCCCTTTGTCCCCGTCCCCCTCTCTGGCCTCACCTTCTTCTTCCTCCTCCTCTGCATCACTATCTTCTTCCTTGTTCTCCTCCTCTCCTTTGTCCTCTTCTTGTTTGTCCTCCTCCTCCTCCTCCTCCTCTGCATCTTCTTCATTGTCATCCTCATCCTTGTCCTCCTCCTCTGATTCATCCGCATCTGTCTCCTCATCGTCGTCAGCATCTATCGCTGCTCCCATTTCCTCATCTTCTTCTGAATCATCCTCAACAAATTCTTCTTCTTCTTGTATAGTTGACCGCCGTCTCTTTCTTTTTGGAGCACGGCGTGATGCCCCAGTTTGCATTGATGGTTGCTGTACGTAAGGATCAATATCTGGTTCCTCGTCATCAATCTTGGCAACTTCTTCAATGAAGGTGCCAACATGTTCAGTTACAGCCTTGCATAGCTCATTGACCACTTTCGCAATTTTTGCCTTTTTCTGCATCAACACAAAAAAGATTCAGTACTGATTCAGTTAGAAAAAATAATAAAAAGTAAAAATGTCTGTAACTGACCATGATGTGATAAGCAAAAATGACTAATACACACTTTCTGGCCAACTAAAAACATGATTCTAGCCAACTACACATGCACTGTGGCACAAAGTAAAAACCATGCATTTCTGCCAAAAGTTGATGACAATGGTTGTAAATGAACACTTTGACTATCCAAAAGAACATGTGCAACTACAAAAGCTTATATGTGCAACTGAACATACATCACAGCCAACTAAATTCTGAATTTTCGCAACTACAAAAGTTATACATGTCCAACTGAACATACATCCCAGCCAATAGAAAAAATATTGGTAAGTGATACAAGTTTATGTATGCAAAACACTAACCTGCGGATTGTATGTTATTGGTAACTTGGATGCCACAAATGCTTCAGCTTGCAAAATTCCACCAAACAGTGGTGTCTGCTCCGTGCCTCTATACTCCTCTTTAAGCTGATGTAAAAAAAGAGAAACAGAAAATAACAAGGTTATCAAAATAGATTTGTGTGTTGAATGAAACCACACATTACAACTTGTGCAACTACAACAAGATACTGGGGTAGAAAAATTCAACTATACATATATGCAACTGAACAAAGACACAAAAACTGTGCAACACACATGGCACCTAAAAAAAAGTTCCTACCAACTGATGCAACACATCTGTGCAACAAGATTAGTAAAACTGTGCAACTTAAAAAAGATGGTGTGCCAATTTAAAATGAACATGTGTGTAGATTGCCAAACTTAAAGCTATAATCTGTGCAACTACATGCATTGTTGTGCCAACTGATGACAGTTTTCTGTGCAATTTCCAAAAAGAGTGACCAGACATCAAAAGAACATAGAAGGAAGACACCGTTGGAAAAAAAACAAAAAAGAACTCACTTGTAATTTGCCGAACACACCAGGAGAGATAGTATCCTTCTTGATCACCTTGGCAATTAGAGTACTATCCCATGCATTCGATCGTATCGCGCAGTTGCTTACTGGGATGTCATGTACGAGCGCATCAAGGTATAGTATCTGCACCAGACCCAAACAAAAGAAAAAGCCAAGTTCAGTTATTGTTATGAGAATTTCAGCAAACTATAACTGCACAGAAAGAACAGGAACAGATGGAAAAAAGTGGTCATTTTCACTAACCATCAAGTGATACAAGCAGCAGCAAACAATTTGCTTCTCCTGGTCCATGTTCCGGAAAGCTTCGTTAATGTGTTCTGCTACAAAGAGGCAGATGTTTGTATTCTTTAGCATTTGATGATCTAGCACAAGTCCATAACACTTTGGGCTGAGCTTCAAGGCCGTGGTTGGTGCTAGAAAAGTACTGAAGGCAACCGCAAGCCAGGCCATAAAAAATGTGTCATCCGTTCTTCCAGCCATATGCTCAATCATCTTGAGCCATGTAGTGATCTGGGGATGAGAATTTCTAGTTATGTTGAAAGCCTGTCTGAATCTCCTAGTGGCATCCTTGTCAACTAAATATCTGACTTTTGGACCCTTGTTTGGGAGATCAAATACCCTCTGAACACTGTCAGCATCGATACAGATCCTTCCCCTTCCTGGGAAAACCATTTCAGAGGTCTATGGCTGGTAGGACTGCACCAGGAACTTAGTGAGGTCCGCTGGAAGTGTGTCTGATAAGTTCAATAGCCCCCCGACTGACCTCGAAACTAGCTCTGATTTCTGTAGTGGAGTTAGAGAGGCGTTGAAATTTGCAAAGCGCGCTGGTGATGACCTTATCCTGCCTGCTTGTGATGGTCGCTCCACATCTTCCCCTGGAGACACCTCAACTCCTTCACCGCTGCCCTGTTGATTAGAAAATGAAAGCATTACACAAACATTAAACACAAGAGAAAAAACAAGAATGAAAAAAAACTAGCAATCATCATTTGGATCAGTATTAGAATGAGCTATATATTCATAAAATGGATCATGCCAACTAATATGATGTATTTGTGCAACTAATAAAGCTCATGAGGACAACTGCAAAGACTGCCATTGTGCAACTGAATGTGCAACAATAAAACAGTAAATAAAAAAAGAACGAGACCTGGCAGCTACAAAAAGTTCTAGTGTATGTGCAACAATAAGAAATGATATTGCAACACAAGAAAAACAGTAACTAAAAAAAGGTTTGCAAAGAACTATTCAAATAGCTCATAAAAACACACAAAAAACCCACATACCTCAGCATCTGCTGTGGAAGATGCGACAGCTTCTCCAGCAACTGCTGCCTGCACAAAAAAATGACCACTGATGTCAACTATGAAAAGATGCCAACTAGTGAACTACAAGATGCCAACTAATGCCAACTAATATCAACTGTATTTAAATCAAAATGACTAGAGATGTCAACTACGAAAGGTTGTTATTGACAGACTAAAAACAAAAAATAGTGTTCCGAACTGCTGCATAATTTCATCACTATCTAAAAAAGGCGAGAAAAAACACTTATATTTGAGATTTTACTTACCCTAGAAGATGACTCAGCTCCCTTGCCAAGTGCTGCACGTCTAGTCCGCTTTACAACACGGAACTGATCAGCATCCTAAGAAAAAAACATGAGCATGGGAAAAAATAAAAAAATGTTATATGACCCAAACAAAACCAAAAAAATGGACTTGTGTCATCAACATGCCACTTACCTCAACATCCTCTCCCTGCTCAACACTCTGCGCAGGTCGTGGCTGGCGATTAGCAGGACGCTTCGAGTTCCGGCGAAGAGGCTGACTTCCAGAACGCTGATTAAGCAACCAAAAGAAAACATGAAAAAAAGACATTAGCATACATGCATAAGTTGAAAAACAACTCAAAAACAAAAGAAAAAAGTGAATAAAAATACATCTCCTTCATTGCCACCCGCATCTCCTCCTATTATAACCATTTTTGCCCTGCGGCAGAAAATACAACAAAAAAAACATAGTTAGAAGATGTGGACAACCAACTACTACAATCATGCAGCCAACTGGGCAGTAAACCTTGTGCAAACTGGACATTAAATAAGCCAACTAATTTTTTTCTGCCTAATTATTACTTGCCAACTGTGACAAGTAATACCTAGACAAAAAAAGTTAAGTAAAGGCAACAAGCTCAGTGAGATAACTTATTCTGAAAAAAGCGTCCCTAGTTGAACATGAAGGGAGACACATGAAAACAACCACATCCACAACAAAAGACTTGCACATTGAGAAAAATTAAAATGGAAAATTGGCAAGCATTGGTACTAATTTGCACAAATCAAGGGGTCCTAGTTGCACAAAGCAGGAGAATAACACATAAACCACCACAGCCACCACAACGCTGGTGGATTGGGTAGATTATATTGGAAAATTGGCAAGCCTTGGTGCTAAAATTGTACAAACAAGAGTCCCTAGTTGCACACAGCAGAGGGGGGAACATCCAACTAGTAAAAGTGTATAACATATGCAACTAAGTAAAACCAACTAAGTAGAGCAACTGGCACAAGTGTATAACATATGAATAGCCAACTTAGTAAAAGTGATGCAGTCAACCGAGCAGGCAACTTGTGCAACTGAACACAGTATAGACAACCACCTAGTACAAAAACAGTGAGCCAACTGACCAAAACAACTGCTGCAACTGCAGAGCATATGGACAACCAAGTACTATATGGACGCAGCCAACTGAGGAAATTTTTTTGCAACTAACCACTTAAATCTCTGAACACCAACTACGAAATCAGCCAATGCATTGCACACAAAAACAGTGAGCCAACTGACCAAAACAACTGCTGCAACTACAGAGCATATGGACAGCCAAGTACTATATGGACGTAGCCAACTGAGGAGAATTTTGTGCAACTAACCACTTAAATCTCTGAACACCAACTACGAAATCAGCCAATGCATTGCACACAACATTGCGCACATCTAATACAACTTACAGAATAACTAAGAATCATGAACAGATCTCAAATCTCTGCAAAAATTGAACGGAACATGAAGTAAACAGCCAAATCGCCCTAAAATCGCGCAAACGGGGACTACACGTTGACCCTGTCCAGCCACCCCCGTGCCGTGAACTACGCCTCCAACGATTCCCCCGCGAGGAGAACCACCCGCAAGCCGTCGCCAACCTGAGCACTCCGCCGCGACGCCCCGTTCGGTGGAGAGGATGGCGAGGAGGAAGACGAAGACGGAATGGGGAGAGAACTCGCTGTGGCGAGGGATTTCAGGCCACCTTGTAGATCCCGACCACCGTTGGGCGCGTGCTGCGAGATGGGAGAACGGAACTCAACGTGACCAAAATCGAAGATAAGCGGGGGTAGTTCGCGCCGTTCCCGAACCCTAGAGAGCATTCCCCTCGCATTTCGGCACCATCCGCGCCCCGCGAGATAGAGAAAGGGAGGAGAAGCACGTAGAAGTGGAGGGAGAGCAAACCTCCGGCGGCGAGGAGAACCACCCGCAAGCCGCCGTCAAATCTGAGCACTCCGCCCGCCACGCCCCGTTCGGTGGAGAGGATGGCGAGGAGGAAGACGATGAAGGAAGGACGGGAGAGACAGCACGCTGCGGCGAGGGATTTCAGGCGCAGATTTCGAAAACCGCCGCCCACGACCCCCACTACTCTCTCCTCTACCACTTACAGGTGGGCCTCCCACGTCCGGATGCGGACAAAACCGCCCACGACCGCGGTGCGCGACCAATCCAGACCAGGTGGCACCTGGCGGATCTGGGAGCGATCGCTCGCGCGATCGAACGGCCACGGGCCGGCCGCCGTTTCGGTCAGTTAGTGGCCGGCCACTTTTTAGACTTTAGGCACCATCTTTTACAGCGCCGCCCCGCGAATCATTTTGTTGGATCACTCGCCGCCTTTTGCTCCTCTGATTTCCCCTCCCTTTGGTCGCGGCGGTCGGTGGGGTGAAAAGGTACTGCTACCACTACGCCAGTTACGCACGCAGCACGGCGATGAGCTGGGGCTTGGGGGGACACCTGCGCCGGCCGCTCCATCGGCGAGTCAAGTGCACGCAGAAGCCGCTCGTACGTTCGTTATTCAGTGATGCGTGGCGTAATTAAAAGTGCAGAACCAACTTAGGAGCAATAAGCGCCGCTAAACGGAGCGACAGGGCCGGATAGCTGCTCTCCAGTTGTATCGTTCGTTCTTATCTAGTGCAGATCGGTCGATCGATCCTTTTTTGGAGTAGTTGGTGACTTGCTTTCGGCGCGGCCGAAAAGAAATGTATAGATAATCATGTTAATGGGGTTGGGATGCAGCTTTGGGCTGCCGTGGCGCCCACCGGGGAAGATAAAAATTATTGTTTCTCCGAACGGGGATGAATCATTTTCCATTCGAACTGATTAGTTTATCATCCCTCAAAAACTGATTAGTTTATCAGTATCAGGCCCGCCATGCTACTGCTAGCAGAGAAGAGAGAAGTACTCCCTCCGTTCGGAATTACTTGTCTTGGAAATGGATGTATCTAAAATTAAAATATGTCTAGATAGATCAATTTCTGCGACAAGTAATTCGATACATCCATTTCCAAGACAAGTAATTCCGAACGGAGAGAGTAGTATAGAAGAATGAGAACAGGGTAAAAGAATGGGTCTTGCCTTAAAGCTAGCACCCAATCCAGGTTTTCTATGTTTAGTTGAACATATACATACTCCTTCCTGTCTTTGATCTGAATATAAGTGCACTACTCTCCTTGGCGTTTTAGCTCATTCAGGGTCGACCGTCGCACGTGACACCGGCGTTTTAGCTCATTCAGAGTAATTCAGGCTAGGATGAAGCTCCTTTTGTTTTTCCTTTTTTTTATCTGCATATGTAAAGTGGGCTATCCTGTGACTCTGAGGTCCTTCCTGCGTGCTTATTTTTTCTTTTGACATGAGGTCCTTCCTGCGTGCTAGCTTCCGTACGGTGTTGGTATATCTAAAAACCTTCATTTCTTTTTGCGGACTGATATTTTTTTTCCCCGAAACGGACGAAAGGATATCTCTGAAGAAAACATGGCCGGAGACGGAGAGAGCGCTACAGCTGACCTGCCGCACAGCGGTATGCGTGCCCTGCCGCGTCGCAGATCCATCCTTGCCCATGGGGACGAAGCTGCGAGACTCTTTTCGACCGTCCAAAAGCGACCATCCTCGGAGTTTGGGCGCGCGTGAAATTTTCAACCACTGGGACGTGTCGGTGCAGCAGGTATGCACGTGTACTGCCTCGGCCTTACCCCGTCCGCACGCCTACTCGATCGCCGGGCGGATAGATGGTTCCATGCTTCAAGTGTCAACGCAATAAAAAAAAATTCAATCAAGGCGCCTAGAAGTGCTAGCTAAGAGCATCTCCAACAGCCGCGCGAAAGCGCCGCGCGCAAAAAACCTGTTAGCGCGCGCTGCGGCTGGTTTTGCGCGTCCGCCTGCTCTGGCTCCAGCAGCGGCGTTATAATGCAGCGCGCGCGCCGCTCCAGCAGGGCGCAAAAATACAGCGCGCGCCGCACAAACCACATGTACATTTTAAAAAAGATGAGCAAAAATGATCAAACAAACAAAATAAAAATCAATAACAAATAGTTCAAAATAAATCATTACAACTCAAACAAATAGTTTATCGTTTAGTACAACAACAAATAGTTCAAAATAAATTAGTACAACACAACAAATAGTTCATGAACAATACAATGTCGAGTGCAGATATCATCATGCTCTTTGCCGTCCATGCCATGCCCACCACTCTTCAATTAGATCATTCTGAAGTTCCTTGTGCATTGCGGGACGCCGAATGGCATGATAGGAGGCAACAAAACGGGCTACCCTTTCAGCCCTCCGTCGCACTCGCACGGGATGTCCCAAGAGCTCATACTGTGAGTAGTCTAAATCTTGGCCACGCTCATTCTCGATGATCATGTTGTGCATGATCACACAAGCGTGCATGATGTACCAAAGCATTTTTTGATCCCAAAATCTTGCCGGTCCTCTCACAATAGCAAATTGGGCTTGCAAAATTCCAAATGCTCTCTCCACATCTTTTCTAGCCGCCGCCTGAGCAATACATACCTTGTAGGCGTTTTGTCAAACACCTTGCGGGCGCGGCGCGACAGCGAGCGCTCGGGCGCTGTTCCTTGAACGACGGAGGCGCGCAGGCGCCGGCGGTACTAGGAGGGGATGGGCGGAAGCGCGGGGCGCGCGGGGATAGGCCGGGGAAGCCTGAGACGGTCGCCGGGGTGCGCGGGCCGCGGCGGCGGCGCGGCCGGTCGGGGGTGGAAGCGCGAGAGGAAGAGCGGGCGCGAGCGCTCGAGTGTGCCGCGCGCTGTAGTGGGCGCCCGAAATACGCCGCGCGGGTAAGTGTTTTTGACCGCGCGCCCAACCCGTTTTAGCGCACGCGCCGTTTTTGCGCGCCCGCTGGAGCGCCCTGATGCGTTGCACGCGCGCTAAAACGACCTATTTTGCGGCGCGGCGCTAGTTTAGCGCGGCTGTTGGAGATGCTCTAACGACCCTTCGCCACCTTCGTTCAGAGTTTTTGATTGATTCAGAAGACCCAGATGGATGGAGAATCACGCTCACCAGTGACTCATCTGAATCAGAGGCTCTCCAGGCTGCATGTGACACCACGCTGTCAAGCGAGGCAGGATTATTGCGCGAGCTCCTTGGTGGTCGTGGTTAATTAAGTACAAATGGGGCACATCCACGTTGTCATGAGCGATCCAAGTAGTTGGCATTTCACTTTCGCCTCACATCACTGGGTTGATTTTGCTCTGGTCGTCTCCCTCCGCGTGCATGATGTTTTAGCTACCCCTCCTTTACGTTATCGCATTTTTTGTGAGGGCCTCCGAAGAAATTAGCGCAAACTTTTTGGCCTTGCCACTAAAATCCGTGAGCTTGTTTCGGAGTAATCTGTCAATTTGAACGGTCTAGAATTAACAAGCCCCCACTCTTTTCTGGAAAGCCATTAGCCCCACTTTAGGTGATGCCCTGGTTTGTTTAGTCGTAGACACCAGTAAAAGATAAAATCATGGGAATAGCCTAGCCTCCGAGCATCTTCTACTGAAACGAATAATCAACTGCTTTTTCGGTACCGTTCTGCTCCCAAAGTTGTATGCTGCTCCTAGATTTCTTGGTTGCTTCATCTAGAAGAAGAAGAAAACAGCGAGTTAGTGACATAACATACATGATGTCACACGCAACTCTAACTTCAAACAGTCTATGAGTATAGCTGCGGTTCTAATCCAATGCATATTAGCAACGGATGCATTTGCACGACACATAAGTAAGCAGGCAAAACTCATGTACTACTTATATTTAGCAGGGGAACATGGAAATGCCATTGATATATCGTATCATATCAGCAAGGGCTAAAGAGACTTTGCCAAGCCAATTATTGGTCTGTATAGTATACTGAAGGGGAAACACAAAGCAAAACCTCATGAGCCGATGGGTTGGGAGTTGGGACCAGTGGAGGAAACACAATTATTGGGACTTTTCTTCTAATCCACCCATCAACGCATGATTTTGTTGTTGCGTCCAGTTTGTTATTAGGGGTACGTAGCCCTACCATATGCACCACCTCCACCCCACTTGGGCGCAACAAACGTTTTCTTGTGTCCAAATCACATGCACACCGTCTAAACTGACTTTTACCCATCCAGGGTTTATTCTCGCCTGGAGTTAAAATAAGGCCTAAAAGATAGGGAGCAGTTGACGCGAGACAGCTGGAATATCTTTCCTGGCCACCATATTTTTTTTTGTTCTCATCTGTAGTACCAAGTGTGCGATTAAATTTGTTACTAACATTGCTCAATTTTTTTTTCGTTACTAACTGAGTGCGTCTCAATACAGCAATGACCGGAGTTGAGTAGGCCTTCACCTTGCATTCGGTACGGAGACCCGTAGAGGTGTATTCTTCTAGAACAAGCTGTTTTTTTTTATAAACTCTATAGCAAGCTGTTTTGCAGCACTGAAAACCTGCAGCGAATCCCAACAAATTGCCTTACTCAAAAAATAAAATAAAAACCCAACAACCTGCTCTCTTTTCCTTTTTCTTTGTTCTTTAATTTTATACCGAGAAAATTACTCCTACTACTAGTAGTACTGATACTTTTTTATACTAATCCAGTACAGAGCCAAAGTGCAAAAAAAGAGAGTAAAACATTTCGGAAACAATTTATCTATTCCGAAGTGCCATTTTATCCTATTTTGGTTATAGTGCATGGAGGGTGGTCATTGGTCATGGTCCGTGCATGTCGAACTTGACCGCAGTCTTTTTTTCCCGAGCGCAGCACGCCATCTGCATGCCAGATTAACAAAGAGTCAGGCTCGGCATACGGCCGGAAAGGCGGCCCCGCTGGGACGGGATCGATCGGTCGTGGTCGGTTGCTTTGCTTGGTAGTAGGATGGATCCTCAAAGTAGTACAGCCAAGGCAACTATCACGTGGACTGCTCCTGCATGTGCGACGTTGCTCCTCTCCCGCACCCTCCATCCATCCTTTTTTTTTTGCGGGATCCATCCATCCTTTTTGACGCGACACGAATTGAAGTTGATTAATCGACAAAAAGAAAGCTGGCTACGTGCACGTTGCATCACGTCGTGCGGCGCACCATGGTTAACGCTCCCATTGGGCGGGCGGCCTGTTGCTCTTGGTGGAAAAACAAAAGCAAAGAGCAAAAAAATAAAAAAAAATCAGGGCAACGGCACCTGTGATCTCTGGTTTGAATCGAATCGTAAATGAAGCACATTATTACTGTAGTACGCAGCAGCAAATTGCAATGAATTAGCACTAGGCCACGCACCAGACGGGTGGACTGCGCATTCAATGAGGCCTGTAATTATTTGAGATTCGTTCACAGGGGAGGAGCCGTCCTCGCTGGAGGGTACCACCCCCGTATATACAACGGTTTAACCTCTCTCTAATCTGGCCATTATGTGGCGTTTCTCCGGATGCCACCCTCAGCTTCCCTCAAATTACTCTAGTGCTAGTACCAATCGCCTACCCACTGGGTCTGGACACCACCATTAGCATGCTCCTCGCCAGCGCTAGGAGACACGCATGCACAGTGCCGCAGAAGGAGCCAGATCGGCTCACCTCTCACGCGGCGATTTCTTTTTCCAGAACGAACATTTTTTATTGTTGAATCTGCTTTACATTAGATTTTTTAGGGTAATGCTTTGCATTAGATTAGATTAGTGTATATAATCGGAACGGCCGAACGGAATTAAAAGCTGTTAGTGTGCGGAGATTCGCTCTGATCCTCCATTTTTTACTGACCCACTGGTATTATTTATTTATTTACTTGGAGCCCCTTCTCTTTGGCGATATATATGATTGATCTCCCTGTAGCCGCCCCGCTAGTAGCCTAGGAGCAGTCGCTTCTCCTGCCGTCTCATCGTTTTCTACTACCTGCTCTCTCGCCAAATGTTGCCACCCAACTAACAAAACAAAAGCCTGCACTTCCGTCCGCCTCCGGCCCCGGCCGCTTCCTTCCTTCCCATCTCTGCCGCCACCACCAAAACCCGCACGCTCGATCGCAAAGCCCAGGAGGACCGGAGCGGGAAGAGAACAAGGCGTGCGCGCGTGAGAGAGAGAGAGAGAGAGAGAGAGAGAGAGAGAGAGAGAGAGAGAGAGAGAGAGAGAGAGAGAGAGAGGTGGCGGAGGAGGAGCGCCGCATGGGGTCGAGGCGGCGGCGCGGGCAGCACCACGGCCGCTGGGTGGTGCCCTCGGTGGCGCCGGCCGCGGCGGCGTTCACGGCGGCCGGGCTGCTGCTCGTCGTCGTCGCGTTCCACTGCTTCCTCTCGCCGCCGCTCGGGGGTGGCGGCGGCGGCGTCCGGCGCCCCAACCCGCCGTTCCTGGTACGCTCCCTCCTCCCAGCAAAGGCCGCGACTTTGCGGCGACGGGGGTCGCCGTCGGTCCGTGCAATGCTCTCCGATTTTCGCTCGCTTCCTGCCTTAATGCCGATTCTGTTTGCTGTTTTTCCTCTCCCCCCCCTTTTGTTTCGCGGAGCAGTTGAACAAACCGGCCGAGTTGCGCAGGAATCTCGTCGGCACCGTCGATTTCACCGTTCCGGTGAGTGGATAATCCCGCGCGTTGCTTCACCGTTTCTTGCGCTTGAACCCGGGAAAATCGAGCGGCCAATTCGCCTGATTAATTTGTTCCGGGGTTTCCTTTCAGAGTGGCGGGAGCAGGCTGGGGGAAGAGCTCTGGGCGTCCAAGACGGCGCACCACTTCGTTGGCTGCAGCGACGCCACCAAGGAGTTCGCCGGTACGCACGCGCGTTGCTTTCACCAATTTCGTTTTCCTTTCGTACACGGATTGTTTTGCTTCACAAGATTAGCATTGCCATTGCTCGTGTTCGTGTCTGACTGCTCGCTAACAGTGAAGTCCCCCCCTTCAGCAGATGCCAAGGCTGTCACCGAGTCGAATCGCTATCTGATGATCGCCACCAGCGGGGGCCTGAACCAGCAGCGAACAGGGGTGAGTAAGAACGAACGTGCTGCCATACTGGTTGCTGGTTTGTCCCATCGAATTATTGTCTTTTTGCTTGGTCCAACAGTGTGAATATATCGCAGTTGAATTACCTCGTAATTTCCATGTATACGTAGCCTACCTGAATTACTGTGTTAGTGGTCTAATGTCAGTCTAGGTTTCGCAATGATGAGACTCTTGGCCATGTGCTAATAGTACAATAATGTCAGTTTCCTTCAGTTGTAAGCATCTATGATATAGCCCTGGTCAATTCAATTTACTCCAACAACTTGTTGACGCCTTTGGCTGCATCCCTGCATTTCCGTCTTTTCTTGGTATGCTCCAACTACTTTTGGAAGCCCTGCATGACTGCGCCTGTGTATTTATTCCTTTCTTGTTAGTATTAGCTGTCGTATACAACTACCTTATACCGTAGGAAACTTGTACCTGAATACTTACTTGCCAATTCTGATCTTGAGTAATCTGAACAACTTCCAGTTCGAGATCATAGTGTGTGTTTGTTGACCTATGAGTTATCAATCTGAACAACTTCCAGTTCGAGATCATAGCTTGTGTTTCTTGACCTGTTAGTATGAGTTATCAATCTGAACAGCTTTCGGTTCGAGGTCATAGCGTGTGTTTCTTGACCAATTAGTATGAGTTATCAACTGTGAACGGGTATCCAGATACACAATTCTCTGTTTGTGCTCAGACTCGTGTCTTCTTGCTATACAGAGTGATGAAACTCTAATGTTCCAACATCAGTAGTTTGTCATGATAATATTCCTCATTTTTAGATAATTGATGAAATTCAATAAATGACTTGAAAACGCTTCTGGTTATCTGTTTCCAGATCATAGATGCTGTTGTTGCAGCGCGCATTCTGAATGCAACACTTGTCATTCCAAAGCTTGATCAGGCATCTTTCTGGAACGACGCAAGGTAATAATCTTTACCCTCTGTTGGTTGTTCTGGCAAAGCACCATGTGCTAATTCGGTGTTCTGTATCACAGTGATTTTGGGGAGATATTTGATGCTGACTCATTCATATCCTCGCTCGCAAATGATGTAAAGATCATACGACAAGTACCTGATATAAATGGGAAAACACCATTTCCATATAAGATGCGTGTACCTAGGAAGTGTACTCCAAAATGCTATGAGAACCGAGTACTACCTGCCCTTTTAAAGAAGCATGTAAGCATTACAGATTGTCAACATGACACATTTCTTATGTTCAGAACTTCAGGCTGAAAATGCTCAATTCTTTTCTGACATGTTTCTTGCATTTCTGCCCATGCAGGTTGTTCAACTAACAAAATTTGACTACCGGGTTTCCAACAGGTTGGAGACTGATCTTCAAAAGCTGAGGTGTAGAATCAATTATCATGCACTAAAGTTCACAGATCCAATTCTCGAAATGGGCCGATTGCTTGTCCAAAGAATGAGAGCCAAAAGCGGACGCTTCATTGCTCTTCACCTAAGGTAATATTTTGTTCAAATAAAATTTTGTGTTGGCTATGCAGTGCAAGCGAATTTTCTTCACCCACATAACCTATGACAGATTTGAGCCTGACATGCTCGCCTTCTCGGGATGCTACTTTGGGGGTGGCGAAATCGAGAGAAGGGAACTAGGTGCAATACGTAAGAGGTGGAATACACTGCATGTAAGAGACCATTCTTCATTCATGGTTATTAATGTATGGCCCTTTCAGTTTTTTTACAGTCACACTCAAACTTATGTGCAGGAAAGCAACCCTGACAGAGAGCGCCGGCATGGCAAATGTCCTCTAACACCTGAAGAAGTTGGCTTCATGCTCAGGGCATTGGGTTTTGGGAAGGATGTCCACCTATATGTTGCGTCGGGGGATGTATATGGAGGAGAGGAGACATTAGCACCTCTGGAAGCGCTCTTCCCAAACTTCCACTCGAAGGAGACTCTATCAAGCAAGGAGGAGCTGGCACCTTTCTTGCCATTCTCGTCTCGCATGGCCGCCCTTGATTATGTAGTGTGTGATGGCAGCGATGTTTTCGTGACAAATAACAATGGCAACATGGCAAGAATGTTGGCTGGTCGAAGGTAATCTCTTTTGTGCAGTTCTACAATAGTTTGAATAGCAGTAGATTTTTTTACAATATCAATTGTTGCCTGCATATTCCAATACCCTTGAAAGGTAAGTAGATTGATTGATTTTTTTTGCTGATTTCAGGAGATACTTTGGGCACAAGAGGACCATACGACCCAATTCTAAGAAGCTCTCTTCACTCTTCCTTAATCGAACCAGCATGAGCTGGGACACATTTGCATCCAAAGTTCAGATGTACCAAAAGGGGTTTATGGGTGAGCCAAATGAGATTAAACTAGGAAAAGGTGAATTTCACGAGCACCCTATGGACTGCATTTGTGCAAGGACAAAGAGAAGAACTGGGCATAGTAAGCCGAACCTAAGCAATCGTGCTGTTGAAGCTCCCGGGAATCATACCAGTGATGCTGAGTTTGACTGGAGCGATTTGGACTATGGAGAGAATACACCCTTGGGAGGGGATTCATCAAATGAGACTGATCCAGACTACGGCCGTATTGCTGGACCAGACATTCCTGAATTGGAGGACATACTCTCAGACTAAAATTGATAGCTATTATAATAGGTTTAGTCACTTAGAAAGGAAAGTTGGTGAAGTTTTTTGTGTACAGAAGCTACTGCAGAATTTATCTTCTCCTGTTTTTCTTTGCATGGAGAAATCAGGAAGAGCTTCTTACAGAAGAAGACAGGTAAATACGGAATACTTGACTTGAGTAAATGATACATTGCCTTTATACACTGGATACCTCAAAGATGAAACTTACGCACCTGCATGATCTTCACGTTTGATTCTGGTATTACAAATTACATTTTAATAGTAGTCTCAGCAATATTTGACACGAAATAGGCATTTGATATGCGGTTCAATTTTGTTAAAAATACATGTTGAACCTAACCGGAAACATACTTCTGTTTGTGTATTTCTAACTTGACTTCAGCAATCTGATACTCCACATGTTTTGTCAATGCAGAAGTAGGCCATCAGTATGAGCAAGACAAATGTACAGCATTTGACTGGTCTGCATCAGATGCTGATTGGCAAATTAGAAGAACTTTTTTGCTTGGTTTTGCATTAATATATTTTAGATTGAACCGTAAAATAGGCGCTAGCCCCTTTTGCTTTATATAGTTTGATGTAATGTGACAGTGAGTTCAAATTTTTGGTCTGCCGTGAAATCTGTACATAACTTAGAACATGAAGAAGAGCAAGAAAGAATGAAAATTTTACCCATTACGCCTGTACGTGTCAGCATCGTTGGATTGTTTGGAGCTGCTCCTTTTCGGGAAATCTATATTTTTATCGCGTTCAGCTCTTGTTTTTTTAGTTGTTATATTCCTGTCCGCTGAACGCTCATTAGTAGGATAATATTAAAATGCACTGAATTTTTTCTCTTGAACTGACAACTGTAGGCGAAACCCCAGCACTGAAACTTTATTAAAAGAAAGATAGAAAGCCAATTGGTTGACATTGTCAAAAATCTTGGCGTTTCTCTGCATCCAAGATGTTCCAGGCAGTCACATTGAAGGGCAGGGTAGAATTTAAACAATAATAACTCATCTTGTTTATCTCTTAGAAAAATTAGATAATTCGTCCTTATAAATCAAGTGCTCCTTAGAGCATCTTTAACAGGCGCCCAACGCGCGGCGCGCTAAAATCTGGTTTGCGGCGCGCCCATCGCCAGGTTTGGCGCGTCGCGTAGCGCTGGCTCCAGCAGCCACGCTAAAATATAGCGCGCGCGCAGCTCCAACAGCGCGCTAAAATGCAGCGCACGCAAGCAGCCGACGCACACATTTATTCTCATTTTTGGCACAAATTTCACACATCAACACAAAACACATGGCATATATTGAATCACAAACATCATTCAACCAAGTTCGTGCCCAAAAGTTCATGCCCACAAGTTCAAATTCATGCCCACAACATAATTCAACCAAGTTCAAAATGCAAACCAAGTTCATGATGACACAAACGAAAGGCACAAGAATCAAGCCTCATCCTCGTCTTCGTCTTCATCCTCATCTTCCTCCGATTCATCCGACTCCTCCGAAGACGATTTTTCCTCCTCCTCTTCATTGTTGCACGCCGTATCCTCATCACGTGAAGCTCGGAAGGTGTTGCCAAGATCTTCAACGGCATCTTCATGCGAAGGTGGCAAACCGGCGCTCGGAGGTGCACCCATGCCCCCAATGAGAGACGCAAAACTCATGCCACACATGCCACCCATGTCGTCCAAGCCGCCCGGAGGTGCTCCAAAGCCACCCAAGCCTCCCACGTCTCCATGGTAGCTCCAAAGCCACCCATGGAACCCATGCCGCCCATGGTAGCTCCAAAGCCACCCATGGAACCAATGCCACCCATGCCGCCAAGGCTACCGCCACCCATGCCGCCAAGGCCACCGCCACCCATGCCGCCAAGGCCACCGCCACCCATGCCGCCAAGGCCACCGCCACCCATTGTGCGAATCATGGCTCTTTTTTGGATCAAGACTTCTTCACGGGCAAGGTTGACATACTCCTTTTGCGCATCATTGAACAAAGATGTGTCCAAGAAGAACAAGTGCTTCTCCCATTCCAACAACTTAGCTCGCTCCTCCATGCCCACCTTCCTCTCCTACAATGCCACTTTCCTCTCCTCGGCGGCCACCCTCCTCTCCTCGGCCGCCAACCTCCTCTCCTCGGCCGCGACATCTTGGTTCCTTGCCATTTTCCTCACCTCGTTGGCTTCTTTTCTTGCCTTGACAATTGCTTCCATAGCATTTTTGAGCTCATCATCTCCTTTCCTCTTCTTCTTTTCTTTTGTGTCTTTCTTCGTGCCATCCGGTCGTTTTGGCTTCAAGTATGAAACCGAGTTTGGTGTGGGGCTTCTCTTGCCATCTTCACTTGATGCATCCTCCTCCTCATCTTCCAAATCAATTGTTCGCTTGCGTTTTTTTGCTCAAATCCAAATCATCAATATCCTCACGCTTCTTCCATTTCTCATCACCCTTCAATACCTCATAGCAATGAGGCAAGGTAAATGGCCTTCCTTTCTTGATCTTCCCATTCTTGGTCCTCTTCTCCTCTCCTTTGAACAAATTTTGTGCAATATTTAACTACATGAAAACAAAACAAGTTAGCACAAGAAACACCAACAACAAGCATGATGAACATGAGGAATGATGAAATGACACTTACCCTATCGTCATCATTGGTGCCACTTGGGTTCAACTTGTCAACCGCTTTTTGTGCGGCCGCCCATTGTTGACAATCCCTATTGATGGTCGACCACCGGGAGCGAAGCGATCGTGCGGAGCGGTCAATTCCACTCATGTTGCGAAGATCAAAGTGTTCTTTCATCCAGAGCCAATAAGCATCTCTACTTTGATCACCTCCAACGGATGGATCCCTCGACACGTCCAACCAAGTTTTGCATAGCACAACATCTTCGTCATTGGTGTAGTTGCCTCCTCTTCCTTTCAGTGCGCTGACAATGCCCTCACCATCCTCGTCCACCTCGAACTCATGGTCTTCGAAATGCATGTCATTGGTTTGAGACCAATGCGAATTGTTCGAGCCAACACCCATAGTTGACATATATGCATCATCGTTCACACTACAAAGTATATAGAACAATGCAATAAGCTATCTATATGTATGCATTCAAAAAATAAAGAAGTAAAAAAAGTTCGGGATTTTTTTTAACCTTTGGGGCATATCATCAAACACATTGTGCGCATCGGCCGCCGGCTCAACAAGTGAGCTCGCCGGTGCTTCGGTAGCCGCCGCGCTTGTCACACGCCCTGCAAGCTTCTTCCTCGGTGCCTTCGAGGTGCTGGAGCCGTCCGCCGCCTTGTTCTTCTTCGCGGATGTCTTGCCCTTCTTCGGCCGCGCCGCATTTGGGAGCTTTGAGGGGGGGTTCACGTGGCTTCATCACGGCGGGCGCCGGCGTGACGCCACCAGCCGCCGAGGTCATCCGCGGCGGCATGAAGAGG
Source organism: Triticum dicoccoides (assembly GCF_002162155.2). Lineage (NCBI taxonomy): Eukaryota > Viridiplantae > Streptophyta > Magnoliopsida > Poales > Poaceae > Triticum > Triticum dicoccoides. Next base: position 622,701,899 of record NC_041383.1, read on the forward strand.
CCGCGCGCGAGGCTGATGCCCGAAGGAGCTTCGGCGGAGGCGAGGCCAACGCTCCCAGCGCTAGGGTTTGCGGCAGCGGCGACGGTGGAGGGTTCACGGCTGTAGGATGGGGTGAGGGGGGTGCCGGCGCGTGTGTCCATCGGGTCAGCTTGCCGGCACCGACGCGTGCGGGGCGAAGGTGGCGCGGTGGAGAGAGTGCGGCGCGAGCGCTCGTGTGTGCCGCGCGCGGAAGCGGGCGCACCAAATATGCAGCGCATGATTGCGATTCGGACCGCGCGCCCAACTCTATATGCCGCACGCGCGGTTATTGCGCGCCTGCTGGAGACACTCTACCGATTGCCCCCGTGCTAAAACGGGCAAATTTGCGGCGCGACGCTTGTTTAGCGCGGCTGTTGGAGATGCTCTTAAGTTACTAAATATAAATATTTTTAGAGATTCTAATATGGACTACATGCAGAGCAAAATGAGTGAATCTATTGTTGGAAATATGAGCAATTTATCGAATGATTTTATTAACAGAAATACTAGATAAAGCATGACTAATATAGCAGAGATAAAACAAGTCATACAATCTGATAGAGAGAAGGTAAATAACATCTGCATATATGAAGTAGGACCGAACGCATCTATAGCAAACATATGTAGAGCAAGAAACTGTGACAGAACCTCAAACAGAAAGAGCATAATAACATACGGAACAACAGCAGAAGCACTGCTCTTGGGGTCGACATCATCGCCAGCCATGTCATCGAAGAGGTTGTCAACGTCAGGGAAGAAGTCGTCGTTGGGAAGTGGTCGTCAGTGTCCGAGCCGTCCGTGATGAACAATTCAGTAGTCGCACGGAGCGCTCCTCAAAAACCTTATCACCCTTCTCCCGTACATGACTCAAAGCGGTGGGGTTTCGGCCTACTGTCCCGACCTGCGGTGCACGCCGCAAGCCGGGATGGGGAAGATCATAGCAGTAGCTCAGTGCTCAGGAAATTGGAGGGGAGTGGAATGTGTTGTTCTAGTGTGTCTCTCTGGAGAGGAGCGACCTCCCTTTTATAGGCACATGAGAAGGAGGCGTATAGGCTGCAACGGGAGCTGAAGCAAAGAGGGGAGACGAAACGAACAGGCAGCAGCCGAAGGGTGCAACGTTCGTATTCAATATTCACTATAGCAAAAACTTTCCAGCTCCCGAGTGACCTTTCATATACCCATTGTGCGTGGCAAAAATTTAGACATCGGCTCGGCTCATTCCCGCAACCCGCGACGCGGCGCGACGCGGCGTGGCATGGCGATGCGGGCGACAACGGAGGAGCGTGCATGAATGCCCCTCTTGTTCTCATGCTCATACATGTGGAGAAACAATCTCCCCTATAAGGAGGTCCAACTCCCACCAAACTAGCCATGTGGGACTAAACTTTAGTAACACCCCTTGCCTTGCATGAACGGGCTAAGTGGGCCGCTAGGATTTATTAGGAATTTCTGGAATTGCTATTGGGCTGGCCCAAAGTAGAATAAATTCCGGCAATCCCCCACCAGATCCCAAAGGCACACAACATTTGCCTTTGGTTCCAAAGAACTGTTATATATACCGGTACTACAGTGGAGACTGTTAAGTTGAACTTGTTGGGGAACACAGTAATTTCAAAATTTTCCTACGATCACGCAAGATCTATCTGGTGATGCATAGCAACAAGATGGGAAAGTGTTGTCTACGTACCCTCGTAGAACGAAAGCGGAAGCGTTATGACAACACAGTTGATGTAGTCATACGTCTTCACGATCCAACCGATCCTAGCACCGAAGGTACGGCATCTTCGCGATCTGCACACGTTCAGCTCGGTGACGTCCCACGAACTCTAGATCTAGCTGAGGTGGAGGGAGAGTTTCATCAGCACGACGGCATGGTGACAATGTTGATGTAGTTACTGGTGCAAGGCTTCGCCTAAGCACTACAACGATATAACCGAGGGGGAAATCTATGGAGGGGGCACCGAGCACGGCTAAAAAATCAACTTGTGTGTTCTAGGGTGACCCCTGCCCCCGTATATAAAGGAGCGAGGGGGAGGCCGGCCGGCCCTCCTTGGCGCGCCCCCAAGAGGGGAATCCTACTAGGACTCCAAGTCCTAGTAGGTTTCCACCTAAAGGGAGAGGGGGGAAGGAAGGAGAGGGAGAGGGGGAAGGAAAGGGGGGCGCCGCCCCCCTTCCTTGTCCTATTCAGACTCAAGGGGGAGGGGGTGCGCGGCCTGCCCTGGCCGCCTCTCTCTCTCTCTCCACTAAGGCCCATCAAGGCCCATTAGTTCCCCGGGGGTTCCGATAACCCTTCGGCACTCCGGTTTTATCCGAAACTTCTCCGGAACACTTTCAGTGTCCGAACATAGTCGTCTAATATATCAATATCTATGTCTCGACCATTTCGAGACTCCTCGTCATGTCCATGATCACATCCGGGACTCCGAACAATCTTAGGTACATCATATCACATAAACTCATAATACCAATCGTCATTGAACGTTAAGTGTGCGGACCCTATGGGTTCGAGAACTATGTAGACATGACCGAGACGCGTCTCTGGTCAATAACCAACAACAAAACCTAGATGCTCATATTGGTTCCTACATATTCTACGAAGATCTTTATTGGTCAAACCGCATAACAACATACATTGTTCCCTTTGTCATCGGTATGTTACTTGCCCGAGATTCGATCGTCGGTATCTCAATACCTAGTTCAATCTCGTTACCGACAAGTCTATTTACTCGTTCCGTAATACTTCATCCTGCAACTAACTCATTAGTCACAATTCTTGCAAGTCTTATAGTGATGAGTATTACCGAGAGGGCCCAGAGATACCTCTCCGAAACACTGAGTAACAAATCCTAATCTTGATCTATGCCAACCCAACAAACACCTTCGGAGACACCTACAGAGCACCTTTATAATCACCCATTTATGTTGTGACGTTTGGTAGTACACAAAGTGTTTCTCCGGTATTCGGGAGTTGCATAATCTCATAGTTTGAGGAACTTGTATAAGTCATGAAGAAAGAAGTAGCAATGAAACTGTCACGATCATAATGCTAAGCTAACAGATGGGTCATGTCCATCACATCATTCTCCTAATGATGTGATCCCGTTCATCAAATTACAACACATGTCTATGGTTAGGAAACATAACCATCTTTGATTAACGAGCTAGTCAAGTAGAGGCATACTAGGGACTATATGTTTTGTCTATGTATTCACACATGTACTAAGTTTCCGGTTAATACAATTCTAGCATGAATAACAAACATTTATCATGAATTAAGGAAATAAATAATAACTTTATTATTGCCTCTAGGGCATATTTCCTTCAGTCTCCCCACTTGCACTAGAGTCAATAATCTAGATTACATAGTGATTATTCTAACACCCATGGAGCTTTGGTGCTAATCATGTTTTGCTCATGGAAGAGGCTTAGTCAACGGGTCTGCAACATTCAGATCTGTGTGTATCTTGCAAATCTCTATGCCCCCTCCGACACTTGTGACGGATGGAATTGAAGCATCTCTTGATGTGCTTGGTTCTCTTGTGAAATCTGGATTCCTTTGCCAAGGCAATTGCACCAGTATTGTCACAAAATATTTTCATTGGACCCGGTGCACTAGGTATAACACCTAGATCGGATATGAATTGTGTCACCCCGGCTCAGAGCAACCAGTTTACCTTGCATTGCCAGCCCAGAGACCACGTCTTCTGGCAACACACAACATCTTGGTACAGAAAACAACCGCTTTATTGATGCTAGTGGAACATGGTTCATATTACAACAAGTTAGGAGGCCAAGCGGCACACACGGTGTGGCTGAACAATATGCACATTATTTAATGAACATAACGGGCCTCGATCATGACAACTACGCGGCAGCGGAACGACGACGAAGCGTGACTCCATAGCACAGGGACACCGATGTGAACACGATCTAGACTCGGATAGCACTCCGTTCCAATGAGACTTTCCTGAAATCTGGCATGACACGCCAGGTCAGTACGTTGAATGTACTTGCAAGCTCACAACATGCATAACCATAATGACAAACAATATCATGATATTAACAATTTAATCATTAATGCAAAATCATACTACAGATGCAGTGAATGAAATCTCGTGCCTCAAGTCCCATGGACTTGCTTACCAAACGGGTTACCCCGTAACCAAATGGTGATCTTTCTCGGATCACAAACGGACCAACAACTTGGTCATCAAACGGGTTACCTCGTAACCAAACGGTGATCTTTCCCGGATCACAAACGGACCAACAACTTGGTCATAAACATCAACATGGTTTTCCAACCATCCTCTTTCCAACAGTGCCATGTTATAAATTTTAGTGTGCAAGATTATTTAAACGTTGACCCATGGTGTGACCTACTTTCGAGCGTGTCCGTAAACGTGGACTCGGCTATCAATAGATTAAATACACTCTGTAGAGGTAGCGCACTATACCCACACCAAGGAACCCATGGCCTCGCACTCCCATTCGGGTGGACCAACAACATTCCAACAGAACCCCTCCATTGCCATGACACTCTCCCGGCCACTCTGACTAACTCTCGACTAGGCTAAGTCATGGGTGGTCCCATGTCTACCAAAGACACCGACGTCCATCATCGTGGAAAGCATAAACGGTCCCAAACGGGGACAAGGTACCATAACAACAACAACAACGGGCACACAAGGTTATGTTTGCTTACCGGGCCAGGGTACCGCACGCCCATAACCTTCCCTTGTTGGAGGCACCGACCAGAGGCATGTCAACGGACCAAATAAAGGCCTTCCCATAAAGGCAAATGTGGTTGCACTGGAAAAAACTCGATTCAGTGGCACCATGACCCGATCAACGATATGTTCAAGTTGAGTTATTATCAGGTTCAACTTAAAGTAAAAATAACTGGTGTCATGATATGCCATGCAAATGCACTCATGTAACATGCATCACTAATCATAAGAACAATACCGGGTCAACTATACCAAGCACTAACCAAACATATCAGAAACTCATAGCACTATTCTGGTCATGATTATTCAGCAAACTAACCATGGCAATATCTTAACATAACTATTTTCTTACCCAAGAAAATATTATCCAAACTAGTTCTTTTTCATAAGAAAATTATTTCTTCATAATCTAGGATAACTTCTAATGACTTAAACTAACTTAGTTAATTTTAACTTACTGTAAACCAACATGGCAACATAATCAAGCATTCAACAGAATGAAAATAGTTATTTATTTTGGTGATTTAAATGCATGAACTAAATTGTTCATTCAAGTTGAAAATAAATCACAAATATTGCAATGGCACCATGAAAATGTTGTTGTGGCTTGCCTTATAGCAGATGAGGTTCACACTCCTCCTGGTGATCCTCAAGACAAGCTTCACCTTCTGGAATCAATTAAAAACACAAAAATAAAACATTAAGAGACACTCTGAAATTCACCAAAAAATCTAGGCAGCAGAGAAAAAATCTCATCTTTGGTGTGCTGCTAGAGATTTTCATACAGAACACAATGCAAAAACAATCAATTCATTTGGACTTATGGTTAAAAAGTTATGGCTGTTTGAAGTTCTCTGGAAATATTTGAATTGAATTTAAATAAAACAAAACTGGGGGGGGGAGGGTGACGTCGAAGGCATAAACCCCGCGGGGCGCCTCCACTCGTACCGCTTCGGGCGCGGCCAGAGTGGCTCACAGCGGGCCCCGCTAGTTAGGTGAGAGAGAGGGGGGAGAGGGAAACAGGGCACGGCGGAGTTTCGCCGGAGCACACGCCGGCGAGGAGGGATGCTTGGCCCCATCTGGAGGGATAGATCAAAGGAGAAGAGGGAGGCGCACCTAGCCGTACCCGTAGAATAGCTAGGGATGGTCGAACAGCGACGGAATGAGCCTCTCCAGCGGCGACAGAGAGCAGCGGTCACCGAAGTTGGGGACGACGGCGATGAGGGGCTGCCCCAGTGGCTCCAACCGAGTCGGACGTCACCACTGACGCACGACAAAGGCTGAGGAAGAGTCGCCCGAGCTTGGGAGGGGCTGGAGCGGTGGTGGCGGACAGAGGGATCGCCGGTAAGCTCGAGCTCGGGGACGACGGCCCGAGGCCTGCCCGGCCAGGCTACGGCTTCCTACTGGCTTGTGGAGTGTGTGAGTGGAGCTGGTGATGCTCGAGAGGGCTGGGGAGGGCTGGATTTATAGCCGAGCAAGGTGAGGGGTTCGGGCTCCATCGGAGGACACCTGGACACTGCACCCAGCGACGAATGGCGTCAGTGAGTGAGGGGGAAGGCAACGCAGCTCACGCAGGCACTGTGAGCGGGCGGAGACGAGCACAGGGACGAGTGGGTGGTGACGAACACAGTGTGCAACACACTGTTGGGTTGGCCAGACCGCGCCCGTGCTTGCTGCGGCGAGCTCCGGCGTTGGCGAGCACCCAGAAGGAGTTAATGGAGCCGAGACGATGATGGTGGCGAGGTTTGGCGAGGTTAGGCAGGCGGGAAAGGGAGCACGCGCCGAACAGAGCGCTCGGCGGCACTCAGAGCGCGGCGACAAGCATGCTGGCACCATGCACACGCATGGTCACCGCGTGCACTTCAACATAGAGCCACGGTTGGCCCCATTTTCATGTCTGGCGTGTAGTCTTTAGGGTTTAGGGTTGTGCCAATGCTTTGAGTCAAGCTCAGGTGCTGTAAGTTTGAGTTTATCTTCATGGTAAGTTCCTGGACAGTAACTTTGAGAGCTTAATGTGGTCAAACGGCTAGGAGTTGGGAGCTGTGCTTTGGGGGTTATCAATCATCTAGGAGGTTAGTGATGCATAAGAAAATGCAGCAGCATTGGAGCAAGTAAAATGGTAGTTGCTGTAGAAACTACCATTTCTATCCAGAACAGAAAATATTTTCTGTAGCAAAAATATTGCATCACTTTTTGGAATATTTTTGCTCAGGGAGGTGCCCTAGGGTTCAAAGTATTTTTGTGAATTTACTCAGATTTTTGTGGGCAAGAAAAATTGGGGTTGCTTTGGAGCGTTAGGGTTTTAGAGAGGAAAATGAATATTTTTCATTGAAGAAAAATATTCATGATATTATTTTGAGTTAGACCAGAGAAGAAATGAAGGCTAGGGAGAGAAATGAGTCACTTGGGTGAAAGCCAAGGTGATGCCCAAGTGTTTAAGTCCAACTGAAGTGATTCAAACTCCAAATTTCAAATCAAAACCAAATGAAATTCAGAAAAAGAAAGGAGGGCAAAAACCAGGCTGTCACATGAACTCCTTCATTCGATGTTGCTGAAGCAGCAATGTACTCCGCTTCACACGTAGATCCCGCCATGACGCTTTGCTTGGAACTACACCAACTGACAGCTCCTCCATTCAATAAAAATACGTATCCGGTTTGCGACTTAGAGTCATCCGGATCAGTGTCAAAGCTTGCATCGACGTAACCGTTTACAACGAGCTTTTTTCCACCTCCATAAACGATAAACATATCCTTAGTCCTTTTCAGGTATTTCAGGATGTTCTTGACCGCTGTCCAGTGTTCTATTCTGGGATTACTTTGGTACCTCCCTGCTATGCTTATAGCAAGACATACATCAGGTCTGGTACACATCATTGCATACATGATAGAACCTATGGCTGAAGCATATGGAATGACTTCCATTTTCTCTCTATCTTCTGAAGTGGTCGGGCATTGAGTCTGACTCAACTTCACACCTTGTAACACATGCAAGAACCCTTTCTTTGACTGATCCATTTTGAACTTCTTCAAACTTTATCAAGGTATGTGCTTTGTGAATGTCCAATTAAGCGTCTTGGTCTATCTCTATAGATCTTGATGCCCAATATGTAAGAAGCTTCATCGAGGTCTTTCATGTAAAAACTCTTATTCAGGTATCCCTTTATGCTATCCAAAAATTCTACATCATTTCCAATCAACAATATGTCATCCACATATAATATCAGAAATGCTACAGAGCTCCCACTCACTTTCTTGTAAATACAGGCTTCTCCAAAAGTATGTATAAAACCGTATGCTTTGATCACACTATGAAAGCGTTTATTCCAACTCCGAGAGGCTTGCACCAGTCCATAAATGGATCACTGGAGCTTGCACACTTTATTAGCCCCTTTGGATCAACAAAACCTTCTAGTTGCATCATATACAACTCTTCTTCCAAAAAACCATTCAGGAATGCGGTTTTGACATCCATTTGCCAAATCTCATAATCATAAAATGCAACAATTGCTAACATGATTCGTACAGACTTAAGCATCGCTATGGGTGAGAAAGTCTCATCATAGTCAACTCCTTGAACTTGTCAAAAACGTTTTGCAACAAGTCGAGCTTTGTAAAGAGTAACATTACCGTCTGCGTCGGTCTTCTTCTTAAAGATCCATTTATTTTCTATGGCTTGCCGATCATTGGGCAAGTCCACCAAAGTCCATACTTTGTTCTCATACATGGATCCCATCTCAGATTTCATGGCTTCAAGCCATTTCACGGAATCTGGGCTCATCATCGCTTCCTCATAGTTCGTAGGTTCATCATGGTCTAGTAACATGACTTCCAGAATAGGATTACCGTACCACTCTGGTGCAGATCTTACTCTAGAAGACCTACGAGGTTCGGTAGTAACTTGATTTGAAGCTTCATGATCATCATCATTAGCTTCCTCACTAATTGGTGTAGGAATCACGAGAACTGATTTCTGTGATGAACTACTTTCCAATAAGGGAGAAGGTATAACTACCTCATCAAGTTCTATTTTCCTCCCACTCACTTCTTTCGAGAGAAACTCCTTCTCTAGAAAGGGTCCATTCTTAGCAACAAAGATTTTGCCTTCGGATCTATGATAGAATGTGTACCCAACTGTTTCCTTTGGGTATCCTATGAAGACACACTTCTCCGATTTGGGTTCGAGCTTATCAGGTTGAAGCTTTTTCACATAAGCATCGCAGCCCCAAACTTTAAGAAACAACAACTTTGGTTTCTTGCCAAACCACAGTTCATAAGGTGTTGTCAACGAATTTTGATGGTGCCCTATTCAAAGTGAATGCATCCATCTCTAAAGCATAACCCCAAAACGATAGCGGTAAATCAGTAAGAGACATCATAGATCACACCATATCTAATAAAGTACGATTACGACGTTTGGACACACCATCTCGCTGTGGTGTTCCAGGTGGCGTTAATTGTGAAACTATCCCATGTTGTTTCAAATGAAGACCAAACTCGTAACCCAAATATTCTCCTCCACGATCAGATCGTAGAAACTTTATTTTCTTGTTACAATGATTTTCCACTTCACTCTGAAACTCTTTGAACTTTTCAAATGTTTCAGACTTATGCTTCATTAAGTAGATATAACCATATCTACTCAAATCATCCGCGAAGGTAATAAAATAATGATACCCGCCATGAGCTTCGATACTCATTGGACCGCATACATCAGTATGTATTATTTCCAACAAGTCTGTAGCTCATTCCATTGTTCCGGAGAACGGAGTTTTAGTCATCTTGCCCATAAGGCACGGTTCGCAAGCACCAAGTGATTCATAATCAAGTGATTCTAAAAGTCCATCAGCATGGAGTTTCTTCATGCGCTTTACACCGATATGACCCAAATGGCAGTGCCACAAATAAGTTGCACTATCATTACTAACTTTGCATCTTTTGGCTTCAATATTATGAATATGTGTATCATCACTATCGAGATTCAACAAAAATAGACCACTCAGCAAGGGTGCATGACCATAAAAGATATTACTCATATAAATAGAACAACCATTATTCTCTGATTTAAATGAATAACCGTCTCACATCAAACAAGATCCAGATATAATGTTCATGCTCAACGCTGGCACCAAATAACAATTATTTAGGTATGAAACTAATCCTGAAGGTAGATGTAGAGGTAGCGTGTCGACCGCGATCACATCGACTTTGGAACCATTTCCCACGCGCAACGTCACCTCATCCTTAGCCAATCTTCGCTTAATCCATAGCCCCTGTTTTGAGTTGCAAATATGAGCAACAGAACCAATATCAAATACCCAGGCGCTACTGTGAGCATTAGTTAAGTACACATCAATAACATGTATATCAAATATACCTTTCACTTTGCCATCCTTCTTATCCGCCAAATACTTGGGGCAGTTCCGCTTCCAGTGACCAGTCCGTTTGCAGTAGAAGCACTCAGTTTCAAGCTTAGGTCCAGACTTGGGTTTCTTCTCTTGAGCAGCAACCTTTTTGCCGTTCTTCTTGAAGTTCCCCTTCTTCCCTTTGCCCTTTTTCTTGAAACTAGTGGTCTTGTTGACCATCAACACTTGATGCTCCTTTTTGATTTTTATCTCCACAGCCTTTAGACTTGCTAAGAGCTCGGGAATAGTCTTGTTCATCCCTTGCATATTATAGTTCATCACGAAGCCTTCATAGCTTGGTGGCAGTGATTGAGGAACTCTGTGAATGACACAATCAACTGGAAGATCAACTCCCAGCTGAGTCAAGTGGTTATGGTACCCAGACATTCTGAGTATGTGTTCACTAACAGAACTATTCTCCTCCATTTTGCAGCTATAGAACTTGTTGGGGACTTCATATCTCTCAACTCGGGCATTTTCTTGAAATATTAACTTCAACTCTAGGAATATCTCATATGCTCCATGACGTTCAAAACGTCTTTGAAGTCCCGATTCTAAGCCGTAAAGCATGGCACACTGAACTATCGAGTAGTCATCAGCTTTGCTCTGCCAGACGTTCTTAACGTCATCAGTAGCATCTGCAGCAGGCCTGACACCTACTGGTGCTTTCAGGACGTAATTCTTCTGTGCAGCAATGAGGATAATCCTCAAGTTACGGACCCAGTCCATGTAGTTGCTGCCATCATCTTTCAACTAAGCTTTCTCTAGGAACACATTAAAATTCAAAGGAACGGTAGCATGGGCCATTGATCTACAACAACATAGATATGCAAAATACTATTAGGTACTAAGTTCATGATAAATTAAAGTTCAATTAATCATATTACTTGAGAACTCCCACTTAGATAGACATCCCTCTAATCATCTAAGTGATCACGTGATCCAAATCAACTAAACCATGTCCGATCATCACGTGAGATGGAGTAGTTTTCAATGGTGAACATCACTATGTTGATCATATCTACTATATGATTCACGTTTGACCTTTCGGTCTCAGTGTTCCGAGGCCAATTTGCATATGCTAGGCTCGTGAAGTTTAACCCGAGTATTCTGCGTGTGCAAAACTGGCTTGCACCCGTTGTATGTGAACATAGAGCTTATCACACCCGATCATCACGTGGTGTCTCGGCACGACGAACTGTAGCAATGGTGCATACTCAGGGAGAACACTTGTACCTTGGAATTTAGTAAGGGATCATCTTATAATGCTATCGACGTTCTAAGCAAAATAAGATGCATAAAAGATAAACATCACATGCAATCAAAATATGTGACATGATATGGCCATCATCATCTTGTGCTCATGATCTCCATCATCGAAGCATCGCCATGATCTCCATCATCACCAGCGCGACACCTTGATCTCCATCGTAGCATCGTTATCGTCTCGCCAACTATTGTTACTACGACTATCACTACCACTTAGTGATAAAGTAAAACAATTACTTGGTGATTGCATTGCATACAATAAAGCGACAACCATATGGCTCCTGCCAGTTGCCGATATTTGTTACAAAACATGATCATCTCATACAAAAATTTATATCACATCATGCCTTGATCATATCACATCACAACAAGCCCTACAAAAACAAGTTTGACGTCCTCTACTTTGCTGTTGCAAGTTTTACGTGGCTGCTATGGGCTTCTAGCAAGAACCGTTCTTACCTACGCATCAAAACCACAACGATTTTTTGTCAAGTGTGCTGTTTTAACCTTCAACAAGGACCGGGCGTAGCCACACTCAATTCAACTAAAATTGGAGAAACAGACACTCACTAGCCACCTGTGTGCGAAGCACGTCGGTAGAACCAGTCTCGCGTAAGCGTACGCGTAATGTCGGTCTGAGCCGCTTCATCCAAAAATACCGCTGAATCAAAGTATGAGATGCTGGTAAGCAGTATTACTATTATCACCCACAACTCTTTGTGTTCTACCCATGCATATAACATCTACGCATAGACCTGGCTCTGATGCCACAGTTGGGGAACGCAGTAATTTCAAAAAAAAATTTACGATCACGCAAGATCTATCTAGGTGATGCATAGCAACGAGAGGGGAGAGTGTTGTCTATGTACCCTCATAGACCGAAAGCGGAAGTGTTATGACAATGCAGTTGATGTAGCCGTACGTCTTCACGATCCGACCGATCCTAGCACCGAAGGTACGACACCTTCGCGATCTGCACACGATCAGCTCGGTGATGTCCCACGAACTCTAGATCCAGCTGAGGTCGAGGGAGATTTTCGTCAGCACGACGGTGTGGTGACGGTGATGATGAAGTTACCGGTGCAGGGCTTTGCCTAAGCACTACGACGATATGACCGAGGGGGAAATCTGTGGAGGGGGGCACTGCACACGGCTAAACAATCAATTGTGTGTTCTAGGGTGCCCCCTCGTATATAAAGGAGCAAGGGGGAGGCCGGCCGACCCTCCTTGGCACGCCCCCAAGAGGGGAATCCTACTAGGACTCCAAGTCCTAGTAGGTTTCCACCTAAAGGGAGAGAGGGGAAAGGAAGGAGAGGGATAGGGGGAAGGAAAGGGGGGCGCCGCCCCCCTTCCTTGTCCTATTTGTACTCAAGGGGGAGGGGGCGCGCAGCCTGCCCTGGTAGCCCCTCTCTCTCTCCACTAAGGCCCATCAAGGCCCATTAGTTCTCCCGGGGGTTCCAATAACCCTCCGGCACTCTGGTTTTATCCGAAACATCTCCAGAACATTTCTGGTGTCCGAACATAGTCGTACAATATATCAATCTTTATGTCTCGACCATTTCGAGACTCCTCGTCATGTCCGTGATCACATCCGGGACTCCGAACAATCTTAGGTACATCATATCACATAAACTCATAATACCAATCATCATCGAACGTTAAGCGTGCGGACCCTACGGGTTCAAGAACTATGTAGACATGACTGAGACACCTCTCTGGTCAATAACCAACAACGGAACCTGGATGCTCATATTGGTTCCTACATATTCTATGAAGATCTTTATCGGTCAAACCGCATAACAACATACGTTGTTCCCTTTGTCATCGGTATGTTACTTGCCCGAGATTCGATCGTCGGTATCTCAATAACTAGTTCAATATCATTACCGGCAAGTCTCTTTACTCCTTCCGTAATACTTCATCCCGCAACTAACTCATTAGTCACAATGCTTGCAAGGCTTATAGTGATGAGTATTACCAAGAGGGCCCAGAGATACCTCTCCGAAACACGGAATGACAAATCCTAATCTCGATATATGCCAACCCAACAAACACCTTTGGAGACACCTGTAGAGCACCTTTATAATCAACCATTTACGTTGTGACGTTTGGTAGCACACAAAGTGTTCCTCCGTTATTCGGGAGTTGCATAATCTCATAGTCCGAGGAACATGTATAAGTCATGAAGAAAGAAGTAGCAATGAAACTGTCACGATCATAATGTTAAGCTAACAGATGGGTCATGTCCATCACATCATTGTCCTAATGATGTGATCCCGTTCATCAAATGACAACACATGTCTATGGTTAGGAAACATAACTATCTTTGATTAATGAGCTAGTCAAGTAGAGGCATACTAGGGACTATATGTTTTGTCTACGTATTCACACATGTACTAAGTTTCTGGTTAATACAATTCTAGCATGAATAATAAACATTTATCATGAATTAAGGAAATAAATAATAATTTTATTATTGCCTCTAGGGCATATTTCCTTCAGAACTTCCACCTTGAACTCTATGCTACACTAGTAAGCAACTTGAACAATGGACTAGGCCTTGAACTGCAAGTTTTCTGTGAATCTAGGTTCACACAAAGCCTTGACTGATACTAGGCTACCGTGGGTCTTCCCCGCGGGTTGAGCTTATGCATCATACTCCGAGACCTTTCATGAGTTTACTAGAGAGCACCTACTCTCATAGATTGCGACGTTTAACAATCAGACTCATATATGTGTGTTCTTCAAAAGAAATTCTGCAGGACAACATCTCTACTTAAATGAGCCACTTAGAACACATTATGATATACATCAACCTGCCATGTAGATTAGGCGAGTATTGCATCTTCATGGAGTGGTATTGTTAATAGTAAGGATACTCTCCTCTCAGTTGATCAACAACTTGTCTTCCACATCTAATTCACGGGATCTCCGATCACATAGACTAGGTTACCACTGCAAACAACTCATATTGTGATTTTCATACACATCTCCTTTGATGTATTATCTATCATATTACGTGATAGACCCTTAGTAAAAGGATCTGCCAGATTTTAAGACGTTTGGATATAATCCAATGCAATAACTCCGTAGTTTTTCATTTTCCTGACAGACTTCAACCTTCTTTGTATGTGTCTTGATGACTTCATGTTATCCTTTGAGCTGCTCACTTTCATGATCTCAGTTTGATTGTTGCAGTTCATAAGGATACCCGGTACAGGTTTCTCAACAACCGGCAAGTCATTCAAGAGCCGGTGAAGCCACTCTGCTTCGACCGTAGATGTATCTAGTGCTGTGAGTTCTGCTTCCATTGTTGACCTTGTTAAGATGGTCTGCTTGCAAGACTTCCGAGAAATAGTGCCACCTCCATGAGTGAATACATATCCGCTCGTGGCATTTATCTCATCAGCATCAGAGATCTAGATTGAGTCACTATACCCTTCCAGTACCTTTGGGTACCCAGTGTAGTGAATTCCATAACTCGCAGTACCTTTCAAGTAACGCATAACTCTCTCTAGAGCTTTCTAATGCACATCTCCTGGTTTTGAGACAAACCGGCTCAGTTTGCTAACAACAAAAGAGATGTCAGGTCTTGTAGCACTGGCTAAGTACATAAGTGAGCGAATAATCTGAGAATATTTCAATTGATCTCTAGCAATTCTTCAATTATTTTGAAGCAATATGCTAGCATCATATGGTGTTGGAGAGGGGTTGCAGTCACTGTAGCCAAAGCGACTCAAGATCTTTTTCACATAGTGAGATTGAACCTATGTAATCCCACCATCATCGTCTCTCAACAACTTGATGTTCAGAATGACATCAGTCACTCATAAATCTTCATCTCAAAACAACGAGATAGAAAATCCTTGACCTCCTTAATAACATTTAGATTTGTTCCGAAGATCAGTATGTCATCAACATACAAGCAAAGGATAACTCCCTAGCCCCCACCATGGTGATAGTACACACATTTATCAGTTTTGTTTACAACAAAGCCTGCAACTATTAAAGTTCTTTCAAACTTGTCATACCACTTGTTGGGTGCTTGCTTAAGTCTATACAAAGACTTCAGCAACTTGCGCACTCTTCCTTCCTGATCATCTACTACAAAACCATCTTGTTGTTCCATGTAAATTTTATCATCCAACTCTCCATTTAGGAAAGTAGTCTTAACATCCATTTGATGAACGAGAAGACCATGTGAGGAAGCTAGTGAAAGTAGTACTCGAATAGTGGTCAGTCGAGCCACAGGTGAGTAAGTATCAAGGAAGTCTTCACCTTCCTTTTGGGTATAACCCTTGACCACGAGCCGTGCCTTGTACTTCTCAATAGTACCATCAGGCCTAAGCTTCTTTTTGAATACCCATTTTCACCCTATTGGTTTGCACCCATAAGGATGATCAGTAATCTCCCAAGTTTCATTGGCCAAGATAGAATCCATCTCACTACGAACCGCTTCCTTCCAGTAGTCAGCATCTTCTGATGCATAAGCCTCTGAAATAGAACTGGGAGTGTCATCTATGAGATACACAAGAAAATCATCACCAAAGGACTTTGCAATCCTCTGTCTTTCTCCTAATAGGAACTTCATTGTTCTCCTCCACAGGATTTTCAAAGTGTTCCATCAAAATGGGAGGTTCAGTAATTGTAACTAATTCCTGATTCGAGGAACTAGGCATCTCCTAATTTGATGAGCTCGCCATATCTTTCATGAGAAAGATATCTTCAAAGAAAGTCGCATCATTCGACTCCATGATTGTACCGACATGCATGTCAGATACCTCAGATTTTACGACCAAGAATCTATAGCCAATGCTATGAAAGGCATATCCCAGGAAAACACAATCCACAGTTTTTGGTCCAAGCTTGTGCTTCTTTGAAATTGGCACATTGACTTTCGCCAAACAACCCCAAGTTCGTAGGTAAGAGAGTTTTAATCTTTTCTTCTCCCATTCCTTGAATGGATTTATCTCTTTATTCTTTGTGGGAACTTGGTTTAGGACATGACATGCAGTCAATATCGCCTCCCCCCACCATGACTTGGAGAGAGCCGATGTGTCTAACATGGCGTTCATAAAATCTGTTAGAGTACGTTTCTTTCTTTCGGCTACCCCATTTGACTGAGGTGAGTAGGGAGGCGTCCTCTCATGGATTATACCATGTTCCACACAAAAGGAATCAAATTCATTTGAGAAATACTCTCCACCATGATCGGACCTAAGCCTCTTGATCTTTCGATCAAGTTGGTTTTCCGCTTCAGCACCAGCGGAGCGCCCCACCCTTGAGCCCGATGTTTCCAACACCATCAACCACATTGGAACCAAGGCTCGGGAGGCGCCTACATGGTGGCATGCAGATCTTTGTGAAGATCATAAGCATGAAGAATCAGATGGGGACCAGAAGATGAGACCTCTGGCAACATCCTTGCCGAGGGCGACCGCGGTGCCACGACAAGACCCTTGCCGAGGACATCAGTGGGGCCGCGGCCAGGCCCGCGTGCACCAAGACCCCACAGCCGTTCCCATGCAGCTGCCAGGCCAGCCAGCCAGGCGAGCACCTGCATGGCAACGTGCGGCCCCGAGGCCAACTCAGCAAGCACCTGCGTGGTGACATGCAGATCTTCGTGAAGACGCCGCCATCGCGCCAGATCAGCAGCCTGCCAGCCTACATGGCGCTGCCTGACTCGCTGGTCTGGATGCGTGTCGAAGCAGGGCGAGGCGGCAGCAAAGCGAGGGGACACCTCAGGACGCATTTAATGCATCTTGTCCTGTAATGACAAGCGATAAGCATATCTACTGTACCCTTTCCACCTCCTGTGTGCCACTGTAGCGCCTCCTTCGACTATAAAAGGAGGCCTGAGGTGTACTGGAGAGGATTCGGCTCTTTGAGAAAGTGATGCACCATAGCTAGCTCAAGAACACTGAAATACACATTAAAGCATGACTAGGGTATTACGCGATCCCTGTGGCCCGAACCTGGGTAAACGACCTTTGTGCTAGCTCTTAGACCCGCTCTTCTCACAACCCCGTGCCCGCCGACCATAGTAGGGATACCGTTGATCCCATAGGTGTCGTTCCCACTGACATCTTTGGCGCACCAGGTAGGGGACGCAGTTGTGAGAATCTGGCTTAACAGCTAGTCTAGTGGCTCTTCATTGCCATGGTTTCCAAGGAAGAAGGCGATTGAACGGGCGGCATCACTTGCGAATGCAGCGAGAGCTCGCACAACGACAGAAAAGCTAAGTCACGCAAAAACTTTATGTGATTCTTTTTATATACGACTATTCTCCTTGGAGATATTTCTCTCTATATGAGAAACCTGCGCGCGATGGGCCCCTCCCACTATTGGCAACGCCTTTGCTCTGTTTCAAGTCCACTCAATAGTTCAAGTGGCTACGTCGAGAATGGCAGGGTAGCCTTCCGCTAATGGCAACACTCTCGTTCTGTCTCGAGTCCGCTCTACAGTTTGAGCGGCCGCGCTGAGAACGACAAGGTGGTTCGCCTGGCAGCACGCACACCCGACAGGCTATTGGGGATGCGTCCTCGAGGTGCCGCGACATGGGTTTATGCGCCGGCAAGCCTACCCAATTAACATAGGGTGGACATACAGAGAAAGATCGAATTGGAAAATAACATGCATCATTTCAAAAGTACTACAGAGTTATGTTATATCAGTTGTTGTTGCGGTTCTAACTAAAGATATAAATTGTCTTGGTCGTGAACCTGCAGCGGCGATGAGAAACAGGGTGCCTAGTCCCGGCACTAGCCCTCCACCCTCTCAATTCCGTCGATGCGGCTGATGATGGGCTTGATGCGCTCCCTGAGCAGCGCGAGGTCCGTATCCTCCGGCAAGCTCTCCAGCATGGCGTCGAAGTCGAGGGTGGGGTACCAGTACGCCACCTTGGTGAGAACCTTGGTCAGGGCATCCCGGCAAAGCTGACGGGCCTCTTTAGCCAGAGAGCTTGCTCTGTTAGAGTGGAACTGCTCGAGGGATCCAAGAACACCCTCGAAGAACAGGGTTAGCCTGGTGTTGGGGCTCACGTTCGGCTCTGGGGTGTACCTCACGTCCGACATCCCCATATCAACCAGCTTCTCGGTGATCCTGTTGGTGACGTCGGCGAGGCGGCTGATCTAGAGGTTTTCGCCCTTCATGAAATCCTCGTAATTGGCGGCATCGTTCTTCCGCAGCTACCTCTCCACCTGCAGGCTCTTGGTCAGGGTCTCCTCCCGGGCCTTGGCCTCAGAAAGCATCCCCTCAAGACCCTCCAGCTTCAGCTTCAGGTCCTGGATGGAACCATTGGCGCGAGTGAGCAGCTCGGTCTTGTCGAAGACTGCGTCCTGCGCCTCCGTCAAGGCGCAGCTGACCGTGTCCTTCTCCTTCGCCAGCTGCTCGGCCCTGTTCTTCAGGCTGTCCCGCTCTGCCTCCAGCTCCTTCACCTTATCGCCGTGGGCCAGAGCTTGAGCATCAAGTGCTTCTTTGTGCTTCCGCTCCAACTCTTGGGTCCGCTACGCGACAAGCTTTGCGACCTCCTCGTCCTTGCCACGGAGTGTAGTGGGAAGCGCCGCCTCGCGAGCGGCGAGGTCCTCCTCCTGGGAGTTCAGCTGGCCTGGCGCTGGGACCGGGCGGCCTCGGCCTTGGCGGCCTCTTCCCTCGCCGCCTCCTGGGCCTTCTCAATGTCGGCCTGCTTCAAAAGAAGCTCCTGCTGGTGCTCGACCAGCTAGTTTTGGGCAGCCATCAGCTCCTCATGGGCCTGGCGGAACCAGGCCCGCACCTCGGCGACGCGCTCCTTGAGATCCGCCTCCACCTTGCCCACCGCTGCCTCCCTGGACTTTGCCTTGTCCAGTCGGGTGCGATGGAGTGCCTGGAGCTTCCAGCAGCTGGCGCCCATGGCCCGGAGGAGCTGCTCCTCCTGGGTACCGCCGCCATCGGTGCTCAGTTCATCGACAACCTCGAGCTCGGCGGCAGCGAGCACCTCGCCGTCGAACACCTTCCCCTCGGCCGGCGCCCTGGTGCCCGCCTTCCCTGGAAGGTGGATGAACAGGTCGTCGCCCACCTTCATGTACCTGCTCGAGCCAGAGGCAACTGAGGAGGAGGGTTGATCATCGACTACCTCCTCCTCGGCAGCGGCCTTGCCGGGCTCCCCGGTAGGCCCCTTGCCGGCCCCCTCGGTGGTGCCCTTGCCGGCCTCCTCGGCGGCAGCCTTCCCAGTTCCTCCGGCAGGCCCCTTGGCGGTGTCCTCGGTGGCGGTCTTGGCGGCCTCCTCGACGGCGACCTTGTCAGCCTCAGCCACGACGTCCTTGGTGACCTCCGTGATGACGGTGTCGATGTCGTCCTGGTCCGCCAATGGGGGATCTGGGTGCCGGAAAGGAGGATGAGGCGAGGCCAAGATCAAGGTTAAAAAAAAGGAGATACAAAAGGAAAAGCAAGAACAAAAAGCGGGTGACTTACCCGTGCCGGGCTGAGAGGAAGTGGCCCGCTCCCCGCCAACATCTGTTGCCGGGGCGGGGCCACCAGTGCCCAAGTCCACCTCCTCCTCCTCCATGCGCATGGGCTTGATGCTTGGCGCCCTTGACGGGGACGCACCTCGGGGCGATGTGGTCAATGGGGGCGACATGTTGGGGCTGGCCCTTGGTGGCTCCTCCTGCTGCTGTCCTCCTCCTGCAGCCATGGCAAAGTCAGTACCACAAGATCGTACCCCGACGCACGTTGATGAGGAGTAGGCGGTGGATGCACGCTGGGGGCTGCGTCGAGGGATGTTGTCCAGGCTGATCTCCACCACCGGCGTGTGCGAAGCACCCGCCGGGGGCTGGTCGCTCGCCGACGCCCTGACCCTCTTCGCCACCCTCTGGGCTAGCGTCTCCATGTCCCTGCGAAGACAAAAACAAGTCACGGAAAGCGACATGGCCTGGAAGAATGGAGATGACGAAGGGCGGACACTTACTTGTCCTCCGCCTCCTCTTCCACTGCCCTCCTTTTCCTCCTTGGGCTGAGGGACCCAAGGTCGAAGGCGACCTCCGGGTCAACATCTGTGGGAGGAGGGGAAGGGGATGGAGTTCAGCGACGCTTGGACAAAGAAGATGCGGTCACCTTCTTCTTCGCCACTGCCATCTTCACCACCTTCTTCTTCGCTGTCGCGGCCCTTGTCTGGCGCACGGACTCCCCCTGGACCCCTTACCGCGGTTCGGTCCTCCTGGGCTGGACTGGCTCGCCGGAGCTAGCCCGCCGCAGGACACGTCCTCTTCCCGTGGCCGGAGGGCCATCGGCCTCGGCTTCTCCCTCGGTCGACTCCTCGACCACCTCCTCCTCAATGAGAGGGGCCCCAGTGTTGGCGCCGCTGGCCTCCCCGGCAGCCCCCGCCCACTGGGCGAGCTCCCTCTCCTCTGCGGCCGCGCCGCCCTCATCCTCCATACCACCAGTGCTGCAGGCCTCCATGGCGAGCTGCGCCTCCGCCACTCGAGCGGCGATGTAGTCAATCTCCGCCTGGGTGGTGTCTGTGACGAGCAGCGAGTCGTCACGCTCGAAGCCCTCCGACAAGTTGTCGAAGAACTCCTGCACCTTGCTACATCCCAAGCTTGCGTTGGTTTTCCTCGAAGAGGAGAGGGTGATGCAACAATAGTAGAGTAAGTATTTCCCTCAGTTTTTGAGAACCAAGGTATCAATCCAGTAGGAGGCTCCTCAAAAGTCCCATGCACCTACACAAACAAACCAAGAACTCGCAGCCAACATGATAAAGGGGTTGTCAATCCCTTCACGGCCACTTGCAAAAGTGAGATCTAATAAAGATAGTAAGATAAGATAAATATATTTTTGGTATTTTATAATATAGATGCAAAAAGTAAAGATGCAAATAAAAGTAGATTGGAAGCAAATATGATAAGAGATAGACCCGGGGGCCATAGGTTTCACTAGTGGCTTCTCTCAAGATAGCATAAGTATTACGGTGGGTGAACAAATTACTGTCGAGCAATTGATAGAAAAGCAAATAATTATGAGATTATCTAGGCATGATCATGTATAAAGGCATCACGTCCATAACAAGTAGACCGACTCCTGCCTGCATCTACTACTATTACTCCACACATCGACCGACTCCTGCCTGCATCTAGAGTATTAAGTTCATAAGAACAGAGTAACGCCTTAAGCAAGATGACATGATGTAGAGGGATAAACTCAAGCAATATGATATAAACCCCATCTTCTTATCCTAGATGGAAACAATACAATACGTGCCTTGCAACCCTTTCTGTCACTGGGTAAGGACACCGCAAGATTGAACCCAAAGCTAAGCACTTCTCCCATGGCAAGAAAGATCAATCGAGTAGGCCAAACCAAACAGATAATTTGAAGAGACTTGCAAAGATAACTCAATCATACATAAAAGAATTCAGAGAAGATTCAAACATTATTCATAGATAAACTTGATCATAAACCCACAATTCATCAGATCTCGACAAACACACCGCAAAAAGAGATTACATCGAATAGATCTCCACAAGAGAGGGGGAGAACATTGTATTGAGATCCAAAAGGAGAGAAGAAGCCAGCTAGCTAATAACTATGGACCCATAGGTCTGTGGTAAACTACTCACAACTCATCGGAGGGGCTATGGTGTTGATGTAGAAGCCCTCCGTGGTCGATTCGCCCTCATGCAGAGTGCCGGCGAAGGCTCCAAGATGGGATCTCACGGATACAGAAGGTTATGGTGGTGGAAATTGTGTTTCGCCCGCCTCCTGGATGTTTTCGGGGTACGTAGGTATATATAGGAGGAAGAAGTACGTCGGTGGCCGCCCGAGGGGCCCACGAGACAGGGGGGCGCGCCCTATGGGGGGGGGCGCCCTCCTATCTCGTGGGAGCCTCGGCTGCTTCTTGACTTGCACTCCAAGTCCTCTGGATCACGTTCGTTCCAAAAATCACGCTCCCGAAGGTTTCATTCTGTTTGGACTCCGTTTGATATTCCTTTTCTTCGAAATACTGAAATAGGCAAAAAAAACAGCAATATGGGCTGGGCCTCCGGTTAGTAGGTTAGTCCCAAAAATGATATAAATGTGTAAAATAAAGCCCATAAACATCCAAAAGGGGTAATATAATGGAACAATAAAAAACTATAGATATGTTGGAGACGTATCAAGCATCCCCAAGCTTAATTCCCTCTCGTCTTCGAGTAGGTAAATGATAAAAAAGAAATTTTTGATGTGGAATGCTACCTAGCATAATTCTCAATGTAGTTTTCTTTATTGTGGCATGAATGTTCAAATCCAAATGATTCAAAATAAAAGTTCATATTGACATAAGAAATAGTAATACTTCAAGCAGACTAATCAAAGTACTCATGTCTTCTCAAAATAACATGGCCAAAGAAAGTTATCCCTACAAAATCATATAGTCTGGCTGTTGCTCTATCTTCATCACACAAAGTATTTAATCATGCACAACCCCGATGACAAGCCAAGCAATTGTTTCATACTTTAATAATCTCAAACTCTTTCAACTTTCACGCAATACATGAGCGTGAGCCATGGACATAGCACTATATGTGGAAGAGAGTGGTGGTTGTGGAGAAGACAAAAAAAGATAGTGTCACATCAACTAGGCGTATCAATGGGCTATGGAGATGCCCATTAATAGATATCAATGTGAGTGAGTAGTGATTGCCATGCAACGGATGCACTAGAGCTGTAAATATATGAAAGCTCAACAAAATAAACTAAGTGAGTGTGCATCCAACTCGCTTGCTCAAGAAGACCTAGGGCATTTTGAGGAAGTCCATCATTGGAATATACAAGCCAAGTTCTGTAATGAAAAATTCCCACTAGTATATGAAAGTGACAACATACGAGACTCTCTATCATGAAGATCATGGTGCTATTTTGAAGCACAAGTGTGGAAAAAGGAGATAGTAGCATTGTCCCTTCTCTCTTTTTCTCTCATTTTATTTTGTTTTCTTTTCCTTTTTTCCTTTTTTTTCTTTGGCCTTCCTTTTTTTCTTTTTGGCCTTTCTCTTTTTTCCCTCTTTTTTTTCTTTTTGTAAAGTCCGAAGTCTCATCCCGACTTGTGGGGGAATCATAGTCTTCATCATCCTTCCCTCACTATGACAATGCTCTAATAAAGAAAATCATCACACTTTTATGGATTTACAACTCAAGAATTACAACTCAAGGCTAGAACAAGGTATCACTCTATATGAATGCCTCCAATGGTGTACCAGGATATGCAATGAATAAAGAGCGACATGTATGAAAATTATGAAGGTGGCCTTGCCACAAATACAATGTCAACTACATGATCATGCAAAGAGCAATATGACAAAAGTAATGTGTATCATATGAACGGAACGGTGGAAAGTTGCATGGAAATATATCTCGGAATGGCTATGGAAATGCCATAATAGGTAGGTATGGTGGCTGTTTTAAGGAAGGTATATGGTGGGTGTATGGCACCGGCGAAAGTTGCGCGGCACAAGAGAGGCTAGCAATAGTGGAAGGGCAAAAGGGTGCGTATAATCCATGGACTCAACATTAGTCAAAAGAACGCATATACTTGTTGCAAAAATTTAGAAGTCATCAAAAACCAAAGCACTACGCGTATGCTCCTAGGGGGATAGATTGGTAGGAAAAGACCATCGCTCGTCCCCAACCGCCACTCATAAGGAAGACACTCAATAAATAAAATTGTGCTCCAACTTCATCACAAAGCGGTTCACCATACGTGCATGCTACATGAATCACAACCCTTAACACAAGTATTTTTCATAATCACCTCAACTATCATGACTCTAATATCACTACCTCCATATCTCAAAACAATTATCAAGCATCAAATTGATCATAGCATCCAATTCACTTTCTATGATAGTTTTTATTATACCCAACTTGGATACTCATCATTCTAGGACCAATTTTATAACCATAGCAAATACCATGCTGTTCTAAGAGACTCTTAAAATAATATAAGTGAAGCATGAGAGACTAGCAATTTCTACAAAATTAAGCCACCGCCGTGCTCTAAAAGATATAAGTGAAGCACTAGAGCAAAAACTATCTAGGTCAAAAGATATAAGTGAAGCACATAGAGTATCCTAATAAATTCTAATAAAGTAGGCTTATCCCAAAAGGTGTGTACAGCAAGGATGATTGTGGAAAACTAAAAAGCAAATACTAATATTATACACGACGCTCCAAGCAAAACACATATCATGTGGCGAATAAAAATATAGCTCCAAGTAAAGTTACCAATGAACGAAGACGAAAGAGGGGATGCCTTCCCGGGGCATCCCAAGCTTAGGCTTTTGGCTATACTTGAATATCTTGGGGTACCTTGGGCATACCCAAGCTTAGGATCTTGCCACCCTTTATTCCATAGTCCATAAAAGCTTTACCCAAAACTTGAAAACTTCACAACACAAAACTCAACAGGAAATCTTATAAGGTCCGTTAGTGAAAGAAAACAAAACCACCACATAAGGTACTATAATGAACTCATTATTTATTTATTTTGGTATTAAACCTACTGTATTCCAACTTCTCTATGGTTTATAAACTATTTTACTAGCCATAGATGCATCAAAATAAGCAAACAACACACGAAAAACAGAATCTGTCAAAAACAGAACAGTCTGTAGCAATCTGTAACTAACGCAAACTTCTGGAACACTAAAAATCCTACCGAAATAGTACGTACTAGAAAATTTGTTTACTGATCAGCATAAAAAAGAATCAATGCAAAAGCACGTTTCTGTGAGTTATTGAATTTTTTTCTCGTGAGTGCAAAGTTTCTGTTTTTCAGCAGAATCAAATCAACTATCATCATAGTTTATCCTATAGGTTCTACTTGGCACAAACACTAATTAAAAGATAAAAACACATCTAAACAGAAGGTAGATGCAAAATTTATTACTAAGCAGGAACAAAAAAACACAAAGAAAACTGGGTTGCCTCCCAACTAGCGCTATCGTTTAACGCCCCTAGCTAGGCATAAAAGCAAAGATAGATCTAACGAGTGCCATCTTTGGCACTAAATTCATAAGTAGCCCGCATGATAGATTCATAAGGTAATTTGACTTTCTTTCTAGGAAAGTTCTCCTTGCCTTTCTTTAATGGAAATTGGAATCTAGTATTCCCTTCATTCATATCAATAATCACGCCAATCGTTCTAAGGAAAGGTCTACCAAGAATAGTAGGGCAAGAAAGATTGCAATCTATATCAAGAACGATGAAATCCACGGGCACCAAATTTCTATTTGCAACAACAAGAACATCATTGATCCTTCCCATTGGCTTTTTAATGGTGGAATCCGCAAGGTGCAAATTTAGCGAGCAATCATCAAGATCATGGAAGCCTAGAATATCACATAAAGTTTTCGGAATCATGGAAACACTAGCACCCAAATCACACAAAGCAAAACACTCATGATCTTTAATTCTAATCTTTATAGTAGGTTCCAACTCATCATTAAGTTTTCTAGGTATATAAACTTCCAAATTAAGTTTTTCATCATAAGATTGCATCAAGGCGTCAACAATGTGTTTGGTAAAAGCTTTGTTTTGACTATAAGCATGAGGAGAATTAACAACGGATTGCAACAAGGAAATACACCCTTTTAAAGAAAAATTATCATAATCAAATTCCTTGAAATCTGAGATAGTGGGTTCAATGCTATTTAAAGTTGTGACTTCTCCAATCTCACTTTTACCAAATTTAGCATCAAAATCTAAAGACTCCGAATTCTTGGGACGCCTTCTAGGCAAAGTTGATTCATCATCAGTCCCATAATCATCAAAATTCATATTGCAAAACATAGATCTAATAGGAGACGCATCAATAACTTTAAGATCCTCATCATTATTTTCATGGAAATTAGAAGAACACGCTTTTATAAAGCTATCTTTTTTAGCACGCAATCTAGCAGTTCTTTCCTTACAGTCATCAATGGAAATACTCATTACTTTGAGAGACTCATTGATATCATGCTTAGGAGGAGAAGATCTAAGTTTAAGAGAATCAACATCAAGTGAAAGTCTATCAATGTTCCTAGCCAAATCGTCAATCTTGAGCAATTTTTCTTCAAGCAAAGCATTAAAATTCTTTTGAGAAATAATAAATTCTTTCACACTATTCTCAAAATCAGAGGGCATCTTATTAAAATTACCATAAGAATTATTGTAGGAATTTCCATAACTATTAGAGGAATTACTAGGGAATGGTCTAGCATTAAAGTTTCCTCTATAAGCATTGTTTCCAAAACTATTCCTACCAACAAAATTCACATCCATAGATTCATTATTATTCTCAATCAAAGTAGACAAAGGCATACCATTGGGATCAAGAGGAGTATTTTTAGTAGCAAACAATTTCATAAGTTCATCCATCTTTCCACTCAAAACATTGATTTCTTCTATAGCATGCACTTTTTTACTAGATGATCTTTCGATGTGCCATTGAGAATAATTAGACATAATATTATGAAGAAGTTTTGTAGCATCTCCTAACGTGATTTCCATAAACGTGCCTCCTGCAGCCGAATCTAAGAGATTTCTAGAAGCAAAGTTCAAACCGGCATAATTTTTTTGTATGATCATCCATAAATTCGAACCATGAGTA
The DNA here is from genome assembly GCF_002162155.2 of Triticum dicoccoides. Taxonomy (NCBI): domain Eukaryota; kingdom Viridiplantae; phylum Streptophyta; class Magnoliopsida; order Poales; family Poaceae; genus Triticum; species Triticum dicoccoides. Next base: position 622,728,915 of record NC_041383.1, read on the forward strand.
GGGCAATTGTGAATCATCAATTTCATTCTTTCCCAAGATTGGGCAACATGCTCATGATCAAGTTTTTTAAAATTCATAATATCATTCCTAAGAGTGATGATCTTAGCGGGAGGAAAATATTTAGAGATAAAAGCATCTTTGCACTTGTTCCAAGAATCAATACTATTTTTAGGAAAAGACAAAAACCAAACTTTAGCATGATCTCTAAGTGAAAACGGAAATAACTTCAATTTGACAATATTGTTATCCGTATCTTTCTTCTTGTGCATATCACACAAATCAACAAAGTTGTTTAGATGAGAAGCGACATCTTCACTAGGAAGGCCAGCGAATTGATCTTTCATAACAAGATTCAGCAAGGCAGCATTGATTTCACAAGACTCAACATCATTAAGAGGAGCAATCGGAGTACTAAGGAAGTCATTATTATTGGTATTCGATAAATCACACAATTTGGTATTATCTTGTGCCATGGCAACAAGTAATCCAACACACAAGCAAGCAGAAAAAGGCAAGCAAAAAAGAGAGGAGGAGATTGGGAAAGAGAGGGCGAATAAAACGACAGAGGTGAAGTGGGGGAGAGGAAAACTAGAGGCAAATGCCAAATAATGTAAATGCGAGGGAGATGAGTTTGTGATGGGTACTTGGTATGTCTTGACTTGAGCGAAGACCTCCCCGACAACGGCACCAGAAATCCTTCTTGCTACATCTTGAGCTTGCGTTGGTTTTCCTCGAAGAGGAGAGGGTGATGCAGCAATAGTAGCGTAAGTATTTCCCTCAGTTTTTGAGAACGTATCAATCTAGTAGGAGGCTCCTCAAAAGTCCCAAGCACCTACACAAACAATCTGAGAACTCGCAACCAACGCGATAAAGGGGTTGTCAATCCCTTCACGGCCACTTGCAAAAGTGAGATCTAATAAAGATAGTAAGATAAGATAAATATATTTTTGGTATTTTATAATATAGATGCAAAAAGTAACGATGCAAATAAAAGTAGATTGGAAGCAAATATGATAAGAGATAGACCCGGGGGCCATAGGTTTCACTAGTGGCTTCTCTCAAGATAGCATAAGTATTACAGTGGGTGAACAAATTACTGTCGAGCAATTGATAGAAAGGAGAATAATTATGAGATTATCTAGGCATGATCATGTATATATGCATCACGTCCATAACAAGTAGACTGACTCCTGCCTGCATCTACTACTATTAGTCCACACATCGACCGACTCCTGCCTGCATCTAGAGTATTAAGTTCATAAGAACAGAGTAACACCTTAAGCAAGATGACATGATGTAGAGGGATAAACTCAAGCAATATGATATAAACCCCATCTTGTTATCCTCGATGGCAACAATACAATACGTGCCTTGCAACCCTTTCTGTCACTGGGTAAGGACACCGCAAGATTGAACCCAAAGCTAAGCACTTGTCCCATGGCAAGAAAGATCAATCTAGTAGGCCAAGCCAAACTGATAATTCGAAGAGACTTGCAAATATAACTCAATCATACATAAAAGAATTCAGAGAAGATTCAAATATTATTCATAGATAAACTTGATCATAAACCCACAATTCATCGGATCTCGACAAACACACCGCAAAAAGAGATTACATCGAATAGATCTCCACAAGAGAGGGGGAGAACATTGTATTGAGATCCAAAAAGAGAGAAGAAGCCATCTAGCTAATATCTATGGACCCGTAGGTCTGTGGTAAACTACTCACAACTCATCGGAGGGGCTATGGTGTTGATGTAGAAGCCCTCCATGGTCGATCCCCCCTCCGACAGAGTGCCGACGAAGGCTCCAAGATGGGATCTCGCGGATACAGAAGGTTACGGTGGTGGAAATTGTGTTTCGTCCGCCTCCTGGATGTTTTTGGGGTACGTAGGTATATATAGGAGGAAGAAGTACGTCTGTGGCCGCCTGAGGGGCCCATGAGACAGGGGGCGCGCCCTATAGGGGGGGGGGCGCCCTACTATCTTGTGGGAGCCTCGACTGCTTCTTAACTTGCACTCCAAGTCCTCTGGATCACGTTCGTTCCAAAAATCACGCTCCCGAAGGTTTCATTCCATTTGGACTCCGTTTGATATTCATTTTCTTCGAAATACTGAAATAGGCAAAAGAACAGCAATATGGGCTGGGCCTCCGGTTAGTAGGTTAGTCCCAAAAATGATATAAATGTGTAAAATAAAGCCCATAAACATCCAAAAGGGGTAATATAATAGCATGGAACAATAAAAAATTATAGATACGTTGGAGACGTATCACACCTCGCATGCTGGGGGCTCAACCCAGGACGGATCGAGGTTGTGCACGTTGAAGACCGGCATCATTTCAAGAATGGCGGCCTAGCACGTGTTGTTGCTCAGCGGGAACACACCCGGCGGCAACCCAAACAGGGGCCCCTTAATGACCTTGCCGACCTTCGCGGCCCTGCCGGTCCTCTCCACCCTGCCGCCTGCGAACACGTCGAGCTGGAAGATCCTTTGGCAGTAATGGGCGTTGTCGGTGTCAAAACCGACGGATCTCGGGTAGGGGGTCCCGAACTGTGCGTCTAGGCGGATGGTAACAGGAGACAAGGGACACGATGTTTTACCCAGGTTCGGGCCCTCTTGATGGAGGTAAAACCCTACGTCCTGCTTGATTGATATTGATGATGTGGGTATTACAAGAGTAGATCTACCACAAGATCAAGGAGGCTAAACCCTAGAAGCTAGCCTATGGTATGATTGTTGTTATGTCCTACGGACTAAAACCATCCGGTTTATATAGGCACCGGAGAGGGCTAAGGTTACACAGAGTCGGTTATAATGGTAGGAGATCTACATATCCGTATCGCCAAGCTTGCCTTCCACGCCAAGGAAAGTCCCATCCGGACACGAGACGAAGTCTTCAATCTTGTATCTTCATAGTCTTGGAGTCCGGCCGATGATGATAGTTCGGCTATCCGGACACCCCCTAGTCCAGGACTCCCTCAGTAGCCCCCGAACCAGGCTTCAATGATGACGAGTCCAGCACGCATATTATCTTCGGTGTTGCAAGGCGGGTTCTCCTTCATATTCCATGTGTTTGCCGAATAGTGTCCGGTTTCCTTATAAATGCTGCGCTTCTTGGCTTCTACGTCCAATAATGGCCCTCTTCCACGTGTCGTATGAATGCAAAAAGCCAGGGTATTTTTACGTTTTATCCCCTAGCTGCGTGAATAAGCTGCCTATAAGGGAGGCAAAGATCCAGATCCGAATCACACCATCCTCCTTCCGCAAGTACTCATCGGAGCGCATCCGACAAGAATCCATTCCAACATGGACAGTCGACGCGGCTCCTCCTCTCGCGCTCCCAGTCCTCAGCCAGGAGATTGGAGGAGATGTTCAGTCCCGCATAGCGAGTTGGTGACGCTCCAAGCGGAGGGATACCTTCCCCCAGCCTTTATGGTTCCGGTTCGAGCCGGGCTGGCCACCTACAAGGGCGGGAAGCAGGCGGAGAACACCCCGAATCCCTCCAAAGGAGAGCGGGTGTGCTTCGTCCCTTATCTAGTAAGGGGACTCGGATTTCCCATACATCCGTTTCTCCGGGGGCTCCTGGAGTTCTATGGACTCCAGCTTCACCACCTTAAACCCGCCTCCATCTTGCACATCGCGGGCTTCGTAGCTCTTTGTGGAACCCCGAAGAAGGCGTCCGAAGACTGGCCTTCGGATTGGTTTTATATGGAAGACGCCCTGCTGCCGGATCCAGTTCGGATCGGCCTCCCGGAGTTTAGCAATACTCCTCTGAAGAAATGCCTTAGTTGGCACCCGCGGAGCCCTCAATGGGAGGATGACAGGAGTGTCCAATATCTGATGGGCCGGATAAGGTTACTGGCCCATTCCAGACTGACCATGATCGGAGTCATGGCCACATGCATTATGCGAGGGGTGCAGCCACTCCAATATAGGGGCCACCCCATGTGGGATTTCAACGGGGAGAATGACGCCACCCATCACGGCTGCAAGGGGCCGGGATCGACCGCCGATCTGGTGAAGATCATGTCCGGCTTGTACAAGGGGGAGAAGGAGGACTTCCTCCGAACGAGTCCATTGAACGGATTCTCCATGAATAACCCTCGGAGCTGGGTAAGCAGACGTTTGTCTATCCGATCCGTGCTTTCAAAGTTAAGTGTCTTATTTTATGATTTCGACGCAGGAACTGCACCGGGATGTGGAGGGCATACACAGCCCGGCTCCACAACCCGAGGATCCGGGACGATCCATTGATCCGGCCTCCGAGGAGGATCCGGATATTGAGGTGGAGCTGATTGACGGGGTGTTCCACCAACTTAGTGTGGACAATGCCTTAGTCGCCATTACGGCCGACTACCCCGGTTTAACTCCGGCTTCCCAGGTAACCGCGACCGAGGTCTTGTTATTATTACTCATCCATGCTTATTTCTGAACACTATACACCAATGGTGTCCCGCAGGAGGTACCTTTGGGGCGGGAAGCCGGACCCGCAGTGGCTGACCAACAAGGGTCAGTTCGGCCCAGCAGGCGGAAGAGGAGTGCGGCGCGAGTCGAAACGTCGCCGCAACGGTATGGAGCACCACCGTATTTAAGGGAAAGATTCCTGGGAGGTGCATTAACACTCCTGATTTTTCTAGGAGAAAGAGCGCTCGCCGGACTGTGTCCGAAGAGGTTGCCAACCAAACCTCCGCCAGCCAGGCTCCAGCGCCTGGCCCAGAGGTGGAGGCGAGCATGAGGCGCGAGTCAGATGCTCCTCCAACGGAGGATGCCGACAGGCTGTCCGCCACCAGGTCTGAGGTGGAGAGCACCATGAATCACAGGCGCCGCCAGACAGTTCTTCATGACGCGTGTTTCTCCCAGGAGGCGTTGAATGCCTTCAATGCGGGAGATGCGCACCTCCGTGCGGCTCAAGATGGTTTAACCAGAGCCACATAGCAGTATGTAAAAGACATACGGGTAAGGAATTTTAATAGTTATATATGGCAGTAGCCCCCGAGACTTAAAATAGTTAAAATAACTGATTTAAGGATCATTTGTTGTGCAGGATCTTACGGAGAAGAATACCCAGCTGTCCCAGGAGCTTGAAGGGTGCAAGGCCCAACTTGAGGCCGCACTAGCCGCTGCAGGGGGATCCACAGAGACCCCCTCTGGTAATATATACTTTCGAAAAGATAAGTAGTTGATGAAGTGCGGCGTGTGCGTAAATCTGACAATAATATTGCAGAGGGTGCCGGACTAGATCCGGACAAGCAACAACTACTGCGCCAGTTGAAGGCTGGTGAGAGGGTGCTTATGAAGGTGCAGCAGGAGAGGAACAAACTCCAAGATGCCCACACCCAGCTGGGAGAAGAGCTTAAAGGTGTTCGGGCCCAGCTGTCTGGCTCCGTGAAGGAGAATCAACGGCTTTGTCGCGGCATTTATAGTAAGTGCTTGAGCAAACTCATTTGAAAAGAAGAGTTCAGCGAGGAAGTCGATTGATAGAAATGTGTCTTTAGGTGTGCTCATAGGTCGCCCTGCGGAGGAAATGCCCGGTTCAACGGGTGACCAACTCCTCGAGCTGATGCAACTGCACGAACGTGTTCGGCAAGCGATGAGTGGCGTCGCCCAGGCCTTATGGCCGTCCGTCTCCCTACCCGAAGGCCTTGAAGGGCTTGCGGAGAAGCTTCAGGGAGCACGGCAGCGCTTCCGTCTGTGGAAGATATCGGCCTGCCGTCAAGGCGCCAGGGAGGCCTGGGCCATGGTGAAGACGCGGTACAAGAAGGCGGATCCGAACCACATGGCCGAGGTCGGATCTGTGGGGCCCGATGGGAAGGAGATCCCTGTGAGCTTAATGTACGGCCAAGTAGAGTTGGCCGCTAAGTATTCCCAACGGGAGTGTAAATTAGACAGCCTGTTAGACGGGATTGAAGAGGAGTACAATCAGTCGATTTGACGATGTATTTTAAAATGACATGTAAAATGCCTTCTAGCCGGATTGTAGATCGTTTGTCTTTGCCGACCTTTTCGCTTCAACCTCGGGACCCTAGAGTCCGGAGTGTGTCCGAATACCTTATAGGTTATGAAAAAACCAGGGCATGCATGGAGACCAGGCGTAGGGGTCATTAGTGCTTTATCAGATAAGTGCCCAATTAGTTATGTTATATTACATGGTTAGTAAGAAACATCTTCCAGGGAGAATAGTTCCGTTAGGGGTTCCTTTCCCTGGGAGGCATGCCCTAAAGTGCATGCCCGGACTGCGAAAAGAGCAGAAAAGCATCTGGGGGCAGATAAATAAATAAATAAATAATCATCTTTCAAGTCACCGACCGAATATTCCCTTAAGAACGCTAGCTTTCGGCTTCACCCAGTCTGAGGTACACATCCGGCTGACCCGATAGTAACAATAGCAGAGGTGCTCCCTTTACCTCCTAGCCGAACAATCGGGAGCGTAGGGGTAAGCACAGGAGCCAGGCAACCCAGCTTGGCCAAAACTTAAGTCATATCGATGCATATAATGGTGAATAAAAGGTTCATGCGGAAGTTTGACGCATGTGTTGGGCATAAAGCCCATATAAATAAGCTTCTGTTAAAGAAGCCCCCAGGTATAATGAGTGCGGATAGCACGTCAGGTGTGTGCGAACAATGCGCAGGTCAGCCCTTAAAGGCTCTATGAAAAAGGGAGGAGAAAAGAGAGAAACAAAAGACATCTAAAGTATAAAATGTGGACGGAGGAAGGAGACAAACTCTGAGTCCGGCGCTAGGCGTAGAATCTTCGGAGGCGGGCTGCGTTCCATGGGTTCGGCTCGAGTCGGTTGTCCGATGCGTTTCGCAGACGGTATGCTCCGCCGGTCAGGACTTGGTCGATGATGAAGGGACCTTCCCATTTGGGCTTGAGTTTGTCCTTTTTCTTGTCCGGCAGGCGTAGAACTAGTTCACCAATATTGTAAGTTTTGGCCCGTACTTCTCTGCTTTGATATCTTCGAGCCTGCTGCTGATAGAATGCGGAACGGGCCTTTACCACGTCGCGCTCCTCCTCCAATGCGTCCAAACTGTCCTGCCGATCCAACTCGGCTTCTCTTTCTTCGTACATGCGCACTCGAGGTGAGTCATGAATTATATCGCAGGGCAAGACTGCCTCTGCGCCGTATACCATAAAGAATGGCGTGAATCCGGTAGTACGATTTGGCGTGGTTCGCAGCCCCCAGAGTACGGAGTCGAGCTCCTCTACCCAGTGCCTGTTAGATTCCGTGAGGGACCGTACTAATCTGGGTTTGATGCCGCTCATGATTAGACCATTTGCTCGTTCGACTTGACCGTTAGTTTGAGGGTGATAGACTGAAGCGTAGTCGAGCTTGATGCCCATTTTTTTGCACCAGAGTTTAACCTCGTCAGCCGTGAAATTCGTGCCATTATCGGTGATGATGCTGTGGGAGACGCCATAACGGTGTACTACCTCGGATAAGAAGTCTATCACAGGTCCGGATTCGGCCGTTTTAACTGGCTTGGCCTCTATCCATTTGGTGAATTTGTCCACCATGACCAATAGGTATTTTTGCTTGTGGGTTCCCCCTTTAAGGGGTCCAACCATGTCAAGCCCCCAGACCACGAACAACCAGGTGATGGGTATAGTTTTAAGGGCGGTGGGTGGCATGTGGCTCTGATTAGCAAAGAGCTGGCAACCTACGCATCATTGGACTAAGTCCTGAGCATCTGCCCGGGCCATCGGCCAATAAAATCCTGTACGGAAGGCCTTGCCTACAAGGGCCTGGGCTGCGGCGTGGTGCCCACCGAGTCCGGCATGAATTTCATCTAGAAGATTTCGCCCTTCCTCCTCGAAGATGCACCGTTGAAGGACTCCGGTTGTGCTTTTCTTATAAAGCTATCCCTCATGGACCTTGTAGGCTTTAGATCGCCGAACTATGCAGCGGGCCTCATTTTGGTCTTCGGGGAGTTCCTTCCTAATTAGGTAGGTGAGGAGTGGTTCCGTCCACGGGGCAATTACTGCCATTATTTCGTGGGCTGAAGGTGTTATTTCATTGGCTGAGCCATCGATTGTGTCAGAATGTTCGGTGTTGGACGGTGCTGTTGGTTCCAGATTATTATTTCCGGACTCCTGTTCCCATACTACGGATGGCTTAAAGAGCCGCTCCAGGGAGATTTTTGGAGGGACGGCGTCGCGTTTTGCGCCGATGCGTGCCAACACGTCGGCTGCCTGGTTGTTGTCCCGGGCTACATGGTGGAATTCGAGTCCTTCGAACCGAGCTGACATTTTTAAGATGGTGTTACGGTAGGCTGCCATTTTGGGATCCTTGGCGTCAAAGTCTCCATTTACTTGGGATATTGCGAGGTTTGAATCCCCGCGGACCTCTAGGCGTTGAATGCCCATGGAGATGGCCATCCGGAGACCATGTAGAAGGGCCTCGTATTCTGCTGCGTTGTTGGAGTCCGTGTACATTATTTGAAGTACGTATTGGACTGTATCTCCGGTTGGGGACGTCAAGACGAGGCCAGCCCCCAAGCCGGCCAACATTTTAGAGCCGTCGAAGGGCATAATCCAATTGGAGTATGCGTCGTACTCTTTAGGGAGTTCGGCTTCAGTCCATTCAGCGATGAAGTCAGCCAAAACTTGCGACTTTATAGCTCGCCGTGGTTTGTAGGTTATATCGAATGGTAAAAGCTCAATGGCCCATTTTGCAATCCTGCCCGTCGCGTCGCGGTTGTTTATGATGTCGTTGAGAGGTACTTCGGAGGCCATTGTTATCGAACACTCTTGAAAGTAGTGTCCTAGCTTCCGGGATGCCATGAACACCGCGTACGCTATCTTTTGATAATGTGGGTACCGGGACTTGCATGGATTTAGGACAGTGGATACGTAGTACACTGGTTTTTGAAGAGGGAATTTGTGCCCTTCTGTTTCTCGTTCGACGACGAGCACCGCGCTTACAACTTGATGTGTTGCCGCGATATATAACAACATTGGTTCGCCCAAGTTGGGCGCGGCCAGAACCGGATTTGTTCCCAATATGGCTTTTATTTCTTCGAGTCCGGCTGTGGCAGCATCCGTCCATTTGAAGTGTTCAGTGCGCCTGAGGAGGCGATAGAGGGGCAATGCTTTTTCTCCCAAACGAGAGATGAAGCGGCTTAGGGCCGCCACACATCCAGTCAATTTTTGTATTTGTTTGAGGTCTTTTGGGATGTCCAATTGTGACAGAGCTCGGATCTTGGCTGGGTTTGCTTCAATTCCTCTACCGGATACAATGAAGCCCAAGAGCTTTCCGGCTGGTACGCCGAAAACGCATTTTTCCAGGTTAAGCTTAATGTCATATGCTTGGAGGTTGTTGAATGTGAGCCTAAAATCGTCTACTAGAGTTTCGACGTGTTTGGTCTTGACAACCACATCGTCTATGTATGCCTCCACTGTTTTGCCGATCTGGGTAGCCAGACATGTCTGAATCATGCGCTGATATGTTGCACCGACGTTTTGAAGTCCGAAGGGCATTGTGTTGAAGCAGAATGGTCCGTATGGAGTAATGAATGCCGTTGCGGCTTGGTCTGTCTCCGCCATCTTGATTATGGTAGCCGGAGTACGCGTCGAGGAAGCACAACGAATCGTGCCCTTCGGTAGCATCAATGATTTGATCGATGCGGGGAAGGGGGAAAGGATCCTTTGGGCAGGCTTTGTTAAGGTCTTTAAAATCGACACAAAGGCGCCAGGATTTGTCCTTCTTTGGTACCATTGCCAGGTTTGCTAGCCAGTCCAGATGTTTTATATCTCTGATGAATCCAGCTTCTAATAGTTTGGCTAGCTCCTCTCCCATTGCCTATCTTTTGGGTTCGGAAAATCGCCGAAGAGCCTGTTTGACTGGCTTGAATCCTTTTAGGATATTTAGGCTGTGGTCTGCCAGCCTGCGTGGGATTCCTGGCATATCTGAGGGGTGCCAGGCGAAAATGTCCCAATTTTCCCAAAGGAATTCTCATAGTGCGGCTTCTACATCAGGGTTTAACTGTGCCCCAATGGTGGCCGTCTTTGTGGGGTCCGTTGGATGGACCTGGAATTTGACTATTTCGTCTGCTGGTTTAAAAGAGGTGGACTTAGATCTCTTATCGAGTATCACATCGTCCCTATTCACCGTGGAGCGCAGCGCAGTGAGTTCCTCTGCCGCTAGGGCTTCGGATAGTGCCTCTAGGGCTAGTGCGGCTGTCTTATTTTCAGCGCGGAGTGCTATATCTGGACCACTGACAAGAGTGATGATTCCATTGGGCCCGGGCATTTTAAGCTTCATGTACCCGTAATGGGGTATAGCTTGGAAAATTGTGAATGCCTCTCGCCCTAACAAGGCGTGATATCCGCTGCCGAACGGAGCCACTTGGAACGTGACCTCCTTGGACCTGTAATTGTCCGGTGAGCCGAACACTACATCTAGTGTGATTTTTCCTGTGCAGCGTACTTCCCGACTAGGGATTATTCCTCTAAAGGTTGTGCTGCTTCGCTCAATGTGGCTCCAGTCTATTTCCATTTTTTGGAGGGTTTCCTCGTAGATGAGGTTTAATCCGCTGCCGCCATCCATGAGTACCTTGGTAAGACGAAAGCCGTCCACTATCGGACTGAGGACCAATGCGGCTGGTGCTCGAGCTGTTCGGAATTTGGGTTCGTCGCTGACATTGAAGGTGATAGCCGTGTCGCTCCATGGATTTGTTTTTGCTACTTGGTAGACTTCGGTGAAGCTACAGATTGTTTGTTTCCGCATGTTATTTGATGCGAAAGTTTTGAAGACTATTAATACCGTACTGGTACTATTGGGCTGATTATCTGGGGCTAGAAAACTTTCGCCACTTTTGGCCACCTGGCGTAGTATCCAACATGCTCGAAGGCTATGTGTTGGAGTGGCGCCCTCTGTACTATGGATCTTACAGGGTCCGTTGAGCCATCCCTCCAGTACGGTTCCGTGCCCTTTAGGGGGTTTTGCTTTTTGGCTTTTGACCCAGGTGCTTGAGTATGATGCACCCTTTTATTTCAGACTAGGGTTGTGTTGAGGGCCGGATTGTCCCAAAACCTGGTTTCGGTTTTCCAGGCGCTCTCCATCGCACAGTATTTTTGTACTATGGTCGCTAGGTCGACGAAGCGTGTGACTTCGCGACGACTTATGGCGTTCATGACTCCCTTATCTGTGCAATTGTTGCAGAAAATTGAGATTGCGCTTTCCTCACGGCAGTTCTTTACCCTGTCCATAACCAGGAGGAATCTGGCCCAGTAATGATGTACTGTTTCATCGGGCTCTTGCCGTATTTGAGATAGATCGCTTATGTTTGGGTGGGCAGGCGGAATTAAATTCGGCACCCCGCCCCATCTGAGGCTCAAAGGCCGAAGAGTTTCCGGATTTGGAAGCTTGGATTGCTGGATGTTATCCAACAAATCCGGTTCGATGCCTGACTTTAGGTTCAGTACTTGATTGACGTCTGTCCCTCCGCGGGAATCCGGCATAGAGGGATCGGGAATCCGGACATAACTGGTTTTTAACATAGAAGAAGAATCGCCGCATTGTTCCTCTACCACCGCAACGTGGTGGGTAGCCTGGGGAGAGTTAATTTCTCTCAGATCGGTTTTAAGCCCAATCTGATCATAGTCTGTAGCGACTCCCAGGGCGGCGATGCGATCCAAGAGCTCATTAACGGAGGAGAGCTCCATCGGATCTAACTGCTCGGTGAATTCCAAGTTGACGTGAAGATCGCTTTTGATGACTTGAGAGGTCATTGTCGGAGCGGTGGCCGAACAGGCGGTCATAAGAAAACCACCTAGCCGGATAGTTTGGCCGGTGGCCGAAGCTCCCTTGGCGACGGCGCCGTCTTTAAAGACGAGAAAAGGCATCCCTCCTGATTGCGACGGCACAGAGGAACTCTCAATGAAAGCACCAATGTCGGTGTCAAAACCGGCGGATCTCGGGTAGGGGGTCCCGAACTGTGCGTCTAGGCAGATGGTAACAGAAGACAAGGGACACGATGTTTTACCCAGGTTCGGGCCCTCTTGATGGAGGTAAAACCCTACGTCCTGCTTGATTGATATTGATGATGTGGGTATTACAAGAATAGATCTACCACGAGATCAAGGAGGCTAAACCCTAGAAGCTAGCCTATGGTATGATTGTTGTTATGTCCTACGGACTAAAACCATCCGGTTTACGTAGGCACCGGAGAGGGCTAAGGTTACACAGAGTCGGTTACAATGGTAGGAGATCTACATATCTGTATCGCCAAGCTTGCCTTCCACGGCAAGGAAAGTCCCATCCGGACACGGGACAAAGTCTTCAATCTTGTATCTTCGTAGTCTTGGAGTCCGGCCGATGATGATAGTTCAGCTATCCGGACACCCCCTAGTCCAGGACTCCCTCAGGCGTGTCCCATCACCGTGAAGTTATGCTTCAGGTCGGGGCGGAGGCTCATGATGTTGGCCGCATTCCTAAAGTCCCAAGCCAGCCTTCCCTTGTTGTGCAGTGGGGCGATTTGGCGGCAGATGAAGTCCTCCCTGATCATCTCAAGGGTGAGCCTGGCCGTGGTGAGGTGATGGATCCTGGTGATGGCGATCGAGAGCTTTGCATCATCGGTGTCGACGTCGCTCCAGTCCTCGCCGCGAATCGGCAGGCTCCGACAAACCCGACAGAACTCTGGCGGATTCTTCTCGTCGATCCAGCACCACCGGCCCCGCCACTGCTCCCACCTCTGCTTGTGGGCACCCTCCGTATACGTGCCTATCCCTTGGACCCTCGGGATCCAGGATATGCTTCCGGAGAGGGCGCCCCCTGGCTGGAGGCGAGGAGAGAAGTAGTGGCGAAAGAGCACCGTGCTGGGAAGCACCCCAATGAAGCCCTCGTAGAGGTGGGCGAAGAACGCCATGCACGTCACTGCGTTCGGCGTGAGGTCCAGAAGACGAAAGCCGAAGGAGCGCATGAAGTCGTTGAAGAAATCAGAGAAAGGGGGGCAAAGCCCGTGGGAGAAGAAATCGACGAAGAAGGGGTACCGATTTGGGCCAGCCTCGCCGCAGTCGGCGGGGATGATGCGCGTGGCCGGGTGCCCCGTCGTCTCCGCCGCCCACAGAGGCCTGAAGAAATCCTTGAGGTGGAATACGTCGACCGACGACTGGGAGAAGTAGGCGAACTGCGCCCGCCGCACCGCCGCCTCGTTCTCCGGCGCCTCCTTCTCTATGACGTCCTTGGCCGCCCCCTTGCCCTTGCCCTTGCCAGTCTTGGGCGCCATGGCAGCTGGGCAAAGGCAGAGGATCGTAAGCAATGGGAGCGCAATAGCGACGAGCAGAGGCGGGCTCAAGGAGGAAGAAAATGGGGACATCGGTGCCAAGATTGGAGAGAGCAGAGAGGGTAAATGAGCAGCGCACCTGCGGTTATTCCTTTTTATGGGGAAGGCGCGGGCCGCCTCTTTACCATTTACTACGACGTGACGCATGCATGCAGCAGACGCCCCACGCATGCCCCCCACGTCATGCATGGCCCTCCATGTCGCGCATTCAACGCAAGTCATGGGGAAGCGCAGCGGGTGGAAAAATTACCGCGGTAAAAGTTGGCCCCGCCTGCCCGCGCACCGTTCTGGGCCTAGCCCAACAACGCGTCATGCTTATGTGTGGCCCAAGCCCGGGGGCTCCTGTCGGTGTACAAAAGTAGGGGATCTACTTTGCACCCCTTTACCTGTGCACGGGCAGTCAGATCCACACCTGTGGCCACACTTAGCAGGGCGAAGGAGGGAGGCTGAAGCCACAAGACGATCAAAGCAACGCCAAGGCCAGAAATGCAAGAAGCAGAGAGGGCAAGGTGGACTCCCCCGGCAGGACCCTTGCCGGGGCAACTTGCCCAGCACCAGCAGAGCGCGCCACCCTTGAGCCCAAAGTTTGCAACACCATCAACCACATTGGAACCAAGGCTCGGGAGGCGCCTCCATGGTGGCATGCAGATCTTTGTGAAGATCGTAAGCATGAAGAATCAGACGAGGACCAGAAGACGAGACCTCTGGCAACATCCTTGCTGGGGCGATCGCGGTGCCACGGCAAGACCCTTGCTGGGGACCCCGGCAAGACCCTTGCCGAGGACATCAGCGGGGCCACGGCCAGGCCCGCGTGCACCAAGACCCCACCGCCGTTCCCATGCAGCTGCTAGCCCAGCTAGCCAGGAGAGCACCTGCGTGGCAACATGCGGCCCGGAGGCCAACTCAGCAAGCACCTGCGTGGTGACATGCAGATCTTCGTGAAGACGCCGCCACCGCACCAGCTCAGCAGCCTGCTAGCCTACATGGCGCTGCCCGCCTCGCTGGCCTGGACGCGTGTCGAAGCAGGGCGAGGCAGCATCAAAGCAAGGGGACACCTCAAGGGAGCATTTAATGCGTCTTGTCCTGTAATGACAAGCGATAAGCATAGCTACTATACCCTTTCCACCTCCTGTGTGCCACTGTAGCGCCTCCTTCCACTATAAAAGGAGGCTCGAGGCGTACTGGAGAGGGATTCGGCTCTTTGAGCAAGTGATGCACCATAGCTAGCTCAAGAACACTGAAATACACATCAAAGTAGGACTAGGGTATTATGCGATCCCCACGGCCCGAACCTGGGTAAACGACCTTTGTGCTGGCTCTTAGACCCGCTCTTCTCACAACCCCGCGCCCGCCGACCACAGTAGGGATCCCGTTGATCCCAGAGGTGTCGTTCCCACCGACACCAACAAAAGTCCATACTTGGATATTACAAATTTATTCGACTCAAAGACAAGCTTGTAGCCATCTCTACACATAAGAGATCCACTAACAAGATTTTTATTGACGTAGGGGACATAATGCACGTTCTTCAGCCGCATGATCTTCCCCGAAGTAAACTTCAGATCGACCGTGCCAACACCACGAACAGAAGCACTTGAATCATTGCCCATCAGCAAGGTTGAAGTCCCCGCGGTCTGGTAAGACGAAAGCATGGAGATATCACCGCATACATGCACATTAGCACCCGTGTCAATCAACCAATCAGGGGAATGACATATTGAAAGAATAGTGGGAAATATACCATACCCAATATCCTTGATGTCAGTGTCAACGATGACCACATTAGCGGTGTTTCCTCCTTTCCCAAGATGACGCTTGTCATAACGATTAGGGAAACTAGGAGCCCAATGATCAGGATCTCCGCATACATGACAAACACCTTTCTTCTTGTCATTCTTCTTCTTGAAGTTGGTGTGATGTACAACCTTGTTCTTTCAATCAAACTTTGCTTTACCACCAAACTTGCCCTTGTTCTTGAACTTGTGGGGCTGGAAGTTTTTCTTCTGTACCAGATGGGCACTAGATCCCCCCTCCATACCTCGAGCACGTGTGTCTTTTGCTCTCGCCTTTTCTTCGACATCAAGATTACCAATGACATCCAGGACGGTAAACTCCCTCCTCTTATGCTTCAGTAAGGTAGGAAAGTTCCTCCATGAGGGAGGAAGTTTAGTGATGATGCCTCCGGCAACAAACTTGTCCGGTAGCATACAATTGAAGTGCTCAAGTTCTCTAGCAAATAACTGTATCTCGTGAGCTTGCTCAACCACGGAGCGCTCTTCAGTCATCCTGTAGTCATAGAATTGTTCCATGATGTACAACTCAGTGCCTGCACCTGAGATCCCAAACTTGGTATCGAGTGCATCCCACATATCTTTTCCATTATCAATTGAAGCATAAGCATCAACTATGTTCTCACCAAGAACACTCAAGAGAGAAGCCTTAAATAGGGTATTCATTTTCTGAAAAGCCTGTTCCTGTTGAGCATCATACTCACCTTCAGGTTTGCCAAGGGTGGCGTCATAGCAACCCATGGTTTGAAACCATAAGACTGCTCTCACACGCCACCTCTTATAGTGGATACCCTCAAACATAGGAGGTCTCATGGAAGCAGAAAAACCACTCGGGGTAAATTGCCTATAATAATGTTTTATGATTGTTGGAAATATGAGCAATTTACCGAATGATTTTATTAACAGAAATACTAGATAAAGCATGACTAATATAGCAGAGATAAAACAAGTCATGCAATCTGACAGAGAGAAGGTAAATATCATCTGCATATATGAAGTAGAGCCGAACGCATCTATAGCAAACATATGTAGAGCAGATAGTAGAGCAAGAAACTGTGGCAGAACCTCAAACAGAAAGAGCATAATAACATACGGAACAACAGTAGAAGCACTGCTCTTGGGGTAAACATCATATCCAGCCATGTATTCGAAGAGGTTGTCGACGTCGGGGAAGAAGTCGTGTCCGTGATGAACAAGTCAGTAGTCGCATGGAGCGCTCCCCAAATACCTTAATTTAGACATCGGCTCGGCTCATTCCCGCTACCCGCGGCGCGGCGCGGCGCGGCATGTCGTGGCGAGGCGGAGGAGGAGCGTGCGTGAATGTCCCTCTTGTTCTCATGCTCATACATGTGGGGAAACAACCTCCCTTATAAAGAGGTCCAACTCCCACCAAACTAGCAATGTGGGACTAAACTTCAGTAGCACCCCTTGCCTTGCACGAATGTGCTAAGTGAGCCTCTAGGATTTATTAGGAATTTCTGAAATTGCTATTGGGATGGCCCAAAGTAGAATAAATTCCAGCATCTATACTCTAAAGTACATTATATACATCTGTATGCAGTCCATATTGAAATATTTAAAAAGACTTATATTTAGAAACGAAGGGGGTATGTACGTGTAATGTGGAAATGGTGCACTGCGAAAATATACACGTTCCTAAAGACTCACAGACCAACGAACATACGACCACAACAAGAAGGAAAAACACCTTATCGCAACTCCGTCAAAAAAGAGCAACGAAAACTGGGCTGATTTCGGAGAAGCAAAGAGGGACGCTCGCCCAAACATCGATGACAGAAGCTCTACACTACCGTCAGGAAACCAGAAATCAACTGGCCGCCACAACCTATTTTTGAATGTTTCCAGAATAGCTACCGCATCCATTGATTAGAAAAGGAGTATTAAAAGAACACTAATAAACATGCACTTACCTACGAAGCGACTAGCTAGACTAGTCCTAAAGCACCACAATACATACAAGACACCGGAAGTCCAACACCCCACAACACACCCGGCCGGGACACAAGGGCCTTCGCCGCTACTAGAGTGCACATCGAAAAGTGATGTACTAGTCCAGGCTGCCACAAGTATATTGGTGAACCTCGATGACACCCAAAAGGAACAATGTGTTCGATAGAGCGAACCTATGTCGTTCCAATCTCATGAGGAGGACTGACATGACTTGCCTGACCCTTCTTGCTTGCATGTGGAGGATGCTCCCGCTGCTCACCATGTCGGCTAACCAACCAGTCTCACACGGCTGCACCACCATCAACTCCACGCTCACCAAATTGCTGCTCGCTCCCAACCAAACATATCACCACTAATCCGGTGCTCTCATCTCAAGACTTGAATCCAAGGCGATGCTTCCAACGAAGTAATGACACAACGAGACACTTTGACCAAACGAATCATAATTTTCACCGAGAGACAAGACATTGAGGATGAGAGAGGCGCCAGATCCCCTCAATGATGCCTCCAAACAACCACACCTGAAGGTATCCTTTGTCACCATCCCTGACCAAACTTGAGGAAGACCTTCGCCCGGAGAGCCGAACACCTATGTCAAGGGAAATGTCCCCGACACACCACCACCAGATCAGAGCCAACAGACGCCACATGTTGCACCGTATAGATCCTTTTGGAGCGCCACCCGCATCACCCTGAAGGCCTGCCCATACCGACACCACCGCAGCCCACCATCCCGTCAGGGAGCCACCACACAAACTGCTGCAAATCGAGCCTCCGACAGCTAGAGAACCAGATCTGGCTTGAAAGACCCACCACATTCCGTTGCTCGAGCTAAAGGTCATTGACCGGGGGAAATTCGCCAAAGTAGTGCATTCCCAGTGGCCCATGCCATGGCCAAACAACACCGCGGGTTCCTACAGTCACAGACGAGCAACCACTGGGCCACCAATCACTAGGATGTCAGATCTAGGCGAAGACCCCGCTAGATCGAGGCGTCCGAGCTGGATGCCACCTCCCAGCGAGCTGTTGTGCACCCCATCCATAGCTTCCTCTTGCCAGTGAGTATGCACCCCCGCATTATCCAAGCACCGGCAATTGCCATCTTGACACAAAAAAGTACTGCCTCGTCGCTTGGCTTTCTGCCTCGCACAACGCACCTCACGAGCAGGAAACATGAAGGGCTCACCATCATCGACCTCGAGCAGGCTTTGTCCAGTGGCGCTTGCCAGCGATGGTGGGGAAGGAGGGGTGGAGGTGGGGTGATGTACGATGGTGGCTACCCTATCCAACCTTCTGATCTTTCCCGCCACCACCTTTTCGTTAGTGGTTTCTTGATATCATGTACAGTTCAGGTCAGGTTTGCTATGATAAGAGTGGACCTAGTAGTGGCGGAGCTATAATGGAAAAGTCGGGTGGGCCAGCCAAAGGAGAGAAAAAATTGTCCGGATTCTAAACCATACATGGTTTTAAGATTATTCAGAATGCTACAATATACAACTTGTATAAAAATGGTGCTCACTCACAAATGGAAATTTTATGGAAAAAGAAAATATCTATGGGTTTGTGTCTATCTAGCAGTGTTCGTTTTGTGAGGATCGCCACTCGCATGTCGTTGGCTCATCGCTGCTAGCCGCCGCCACGACATGGGGATGGGTCGCCCCGCTCCTCAATACAATTTGGCGTTGCTACTCGCTGGGTGCAGTCGGTAGGGCAACAACTTGACCAATAGGAAATTACATACTCTAGTCCTACCATGTGGCCCCACCATGCAGCCAGGGGGATGGTTGCATACCCCACCCTTGCGGGGGACCACATGCCTTCGTTCCACCGCCTCTTCCGTTCCAAAAACCCTAAATAGATTTTTTTCCACCGCCACGCCTCTCTATTCCATGGTGACCCAATCAGGAGGCCTTTTCCACTACCTCGTCGAAGGGGGAAATCACAGTGGCCATCTCCATCAACTTGAAAGTCACCACGATCGTCCGTCAGTAGTTTCCTTTGGACTATAGGTCCATAGGAGTAGCTAAATGGTTTTCTCTCCCTTTCTTGTCAATACGAAGATAACATGAGCTGCCTACAAGATTGTGACCCATCAGATTTAATCTGTTGGTGTGTTGTTGCGGTGTGATGAATCGTGTCATCATACTTAATGCAATACTCAGTTTTATTTAATACTTTAAGAAGCATGCTGGATAGTGGTCTTGGATGGAGTATCAACTATAGATGTAGTCGGATAATGGTCCATAGATGTTTGGACATGAAGCTCATATTTAGTTATACCATGTGTAATCATAATCATATAAGGTGCAATTTAATCAATATGCAACTGTAATTTATTTACCACACAATACTATCTTTGGAGAGAAATAACTAGTGAACCTATGGATCCCGGTCTTTTCTGCTTCCTATTTCTTATAACTTCAACCAAATGCTCTCTTTACAATTCTTGCTTTTACATTTCCGTTGCAATCAATCTTCCATACACACTTACATTTAATCCTTGTAACTAGAAAGGCTGGTGAGACTGACAATCTCGCTAGTTTTGTTGGGGGCCAAGGCAATATTGTATTTGTGTGTGCGGGTACTCATCATTGGCTGCTTTGCAAACTCCTACTAGTTTGATAAACCGTAAGGTCATCCACTTTGCGATAAAATTGCTGCTTGCTACAAACCCCTGCACTTGGGGATCCAACACCTTCCTCGTTAAGAGGAAGCACTAAACCACTTACTATCGAAGATAGAATTCCAACATCTAATAGGCATATTTCCTCTTTTCTTGCCACATGCTTTGTGTGAGGATTCAATATTCATAGACTTCCAATGGCCAGTTTTGCTCCTTCTTCTATAAGTATCTTATGGGTAAGAATGGAAGGGCTTATATCTTTAATGTCATTCGACGAATATCCCGTGTTGCAATTGTTTTTAACACTGCGAACAATTTTCCTTTTTTTCCTGAAAGGTTAGCATTTATAATACCAGAAATTTTTGCGTGTCACCAAGAAATTCATAGCTTAGGTCCTATGCTAGTGGTTTGAGTTCCATAGGTGGAAGTTCTTAATCTCCCTTCCATTGGAGTACTTCGTAAACTTCATTTACGAGGGGAACTACAAGTGTAGTTGCATCCATTATCTGGCCAGGTTCTTTCTTTTCTTGATTTTCAGCCCCATATTCTTGCTTTGTCAAACTCCTTTCCAAGTCTTCCTTTGGGGTGCAGCTAGCCGGGCTATAGTCTTCTTCTTCTGAAATTCCATCATCTCTTGCCCTAACTTGAGAGTATTAGTGTTCTTTTACAGTTTATGTTAGCTCCTGCAACATTAAGACATGCTCTCCCAAATATGATAGGACATAAATCATCCTCTGCCAATCCTAAAATGACAAGATCAATAAGATAGACAAAAGAACCAAAGATAATATCGACATTCCTAAGGATACGATGAGGCATCATATCAGTTCTATCAGCAAGTATAGTGATCATTTTGGTAGGTTCAAACATGGAGGGAGAAATGTCATTATAAATCTTAGCAGAATGATGTTGGAAATATGCCCTAGAGGCAATAATAAATTGGTTATTATCATATTTCCCTGTTCATGATAAACGTCTATTATCCATGCTAGAATTGTATTTATCAGAAACTCAGATACATGTATGGATATATAGACAACACCATGTCCCTAGTGAGCCTCTACTATACTAGCTCGTTGATCAAAAGATGGTTATGGTCTTCTAACCATAGACATGTGTTGTCATTTGATAACGGGTTGTCCATCACATCATTCTCATAATGATGTGAAGACCCAACCGTTAGCGTAGCATATGATTGTTCAGTTTATTGCTACTGCTTTCTTAATGTCAAATACATGTTTCTTCAACCATGAGAACATGCAACTCCTGGACTCCGGAGGAATACCTTGTGTGCTATCAAACGTCACACCATAACTAGGTGATCATAAAGGTGCTCTACAGGTATCTCCGAAGGTGTCTGTTGAGTTGGCATGGATCGAGACTGGGATTTCTCACTCCGTATGACGGAGAGGTATCTCTGGGCCCTCTTCGTAATACAACATCACAAGAAGCTTGCAAGCAAAGTGACTAAGGAGTTAGTTACCAGATGATGTATTATGGAACGAGTAAAGAGACTTGCCGGTAATGAGATTAAATTAGGTATGGGGAAACCGACGATCGAATCTTGGGCAAGTAACATACCGACAGACAAAGGGAACCACATATGTTGTCATAAAGGTTTGACCAATAAAGATCTTCATGGAATATGTAGGAACCAATATGGGCATCCAGGTCCCGCTATTGGTTATTGATGGAGAAGCATCTCGGTCATGTCTACATCATTCTCGAATCAGTAGGGTACGAGAACACTTTATTTGGGCCAAGGGGTAAAGCCCACGAGGCTTTAGGAAGGTGCAAAAATGAGTTTTGCGGAGGCCAGGGGGCCAGACGCCAGGGACCCTAGCATCTGGGGCCAGATGCCAAGGACCCTGGTGTATGGTCCTAGAGTTCGAGAAGGACTCTTGCCTTGCGGGCAAAACTGACTTTGAGGAGGCTCTTTCGCAAAGAAACGACCCCAGGGCTTAACATATAAATAGAGGGGCAGGGCTAGCACCCAGAACACATCAAGATTCACCAAGCCGTGTGCCGGCAACCCCATCCCCTCTAGTTTATCCTCCGTCTAGTCTCATTTGTGCTTGGCGAAGCCCTGCGAAGATTGTTCTTCACCATCACCATCACCACGCCATCGTGCTACCGGAATTCATCTACTACTTCGCCCCTCTTGCTGGATCAAGAAGGCGAGGACGTCATTGAGCTGAACGTGTGCTGAACACGGAGGTACCGTACTATTGGTAGTTGATCGGGAAAGATCATGAAGGTGTACGACTACATCAACCGCGTTGATAAACGCTTCTGCTTAGCGATCTTCAAGGGTATGAAAATGCTCTCCTCCTCTCGTAGCTATGCATCTCCATGGATAGATCTTGCATGTGCGTAGTAAATTTTTGTTTTCCATGCAACATTCCCCAACAAATGACTATAAGGTATAATGTTGATTGGGGAACCAAGGTCGAACAAGACAAAGTATGATATACTTTCAAAGGAACATGACAAAATCGGTCTAGCTGCGTTCTTACCTTCCATGCATCCTTTAATAAGTGAAGTCATGCCTTCGTCCAGACGGATGTCATTATCAACCACTGCTTTTGGCACCACAAGTTCCTTAATCATATGAAAGTCTCCACTCTGTTTGTCTACCATACCGGACCGGGATAGGTTCTAATACAACTGTAATCATGCTCTACTGCTCCTTTACCTCCTTTTATCTAAATCCCAAGACTCCTGGTTCAAGCAAATTTTATATAGTAGCTCCCCAAGCTTGAGTAATACTATAGTCCATAAATGACCTCTAGATGCAAGGTCTACTTCCCCCCTACTTTGGTCATCTAGTTCTCCATAAAAGAAATGCAACACAAAGCATGATGGGTAATTGCGATGAGGATAATTATCAAGTAAAGAACGGTACCTCAGATACGCTTTATCTAAGTCTTCACCTTATTTATGTGTATAATTTCCATCACGCACCTCGCTCCATAAGATTTCTTCCATGGATAAAAATGAGTCAAGAATGGACTAACCGATTTTTCCTAGGTGTCAAAGGTACTTGCAGGATAAAGATATAACCATGATTTTGCTTTGGCGGTTAGTGTCTGGTCAAATAATTTTAATTTCATTTCATCATAAGTGAAATCATTTAACTTAAAAGTCCGCATATTTCGTCAAAGAAATGCACATGTTGGTATGGATCTTTTGTACCTTCCATCGTAAATTGTTTACTCTACAACATATTGAGTAAACTTGGGTTGATTTTGTAAGTTTCACCATCAGGTCTCAGACCCACATATATGAAGGTATCTTTAATAGGCGGTCCTGAGACATTGATTGCGGTGAGTTGGTAAAGATACTCAAACTCAACCATGGTCACTTAGAACGTGCAAAATAACTTAGCACACAAAATAAACCAAAACTTAAAAAAGGACTAAGAGCTCTTAGCTCCCTGGCAACGATGCCAAAAAAACATGATGTTCTGCAAGTGCACAGAGTTTAGTTATAGTTTTTTTTGAAGTAAGAGTATCGATCCCACATGGAGCACATGAAGTGATTGTTGTCTCTTGTGGAGGGTTATTATAATGTGCCTGCAATTTAATTCAGGTCCAAAGAAAAATGAATACAGAGGTCGAAATATTGGAAATGTATGTTGACTGGAATTAAAAGTGCAAAAGTTAAGTAAAAGAATGAGGGAGCTAATGAAAGCGATTGTAACAAGTAGTATGTATCTAATGTAATTATGCGAATGCGTAATTATAGGTTCAGATCACTAAGTCACCTCCCACGTTCCTACAAGTGGGCAGAGCCTGGTACATCCTACATGCGTAGGCACGTATCACACATGCCACCATCATCCCTACCGACATTCAGGTTACCGCAATGATGATTAAGGGTCTCTTCATGGACGTGACCAATGGGCGGTCTGTGTTATTCCTTATCAGTTGCTCACGGAAGGAAGTGCAGTAGTTATTGTCACCACTTGTACTTTTGCAATCCTCAACACAACGATGCCTGTAAGGCAATATGTTGAGTGGTCGACTTCACACAACATCGTGAAGAACATTAACATAAACATGCAATAGAATATCTCGTATCCTATCAGCGTTTAATCCCCGAACATACTAGGGTTCCTCCATATCCTTGCGACCTAGGGGGTTTACTTGTACATGGAGGCAACAAGCATCGTTGAGATAGTCATGACAATCATGGATGAATCATCAAAGGTAATACACGTGAGAATCCACCTAAGGTTTCGGTATTACAAAGTGATGAATGCAGGAGTGGTGACTGGATAAAGGTTGATGTTAGACCCTTGAACGGATCGATGCGTGGCGGAGCCCTTAGTGTCATCCCCCATCGGATCCCTTTCGGAGGCTAGGGTTCTTAGTTGTATTGCGAAGTCTGATCCCTCTGTGTCTCTCCTCCACGACCCGAAGGCACAAGGGTGAAGTAGTAGACTTGGGAGGAGGTGGCGTCGCATGGTATGCTCGTACCAGACGTCTGCACAACTACTCTTTTTTCCCAGCTGATCGAGGCTTTCTTTGGTAGGTTATTATTATGCAGATTAGTGTGATCTTCACATGTATATTAATATTCTCTTCTTCAATACTCCGATTATTTCCTTCATTAAGATCTTGGATAAATCAACAAAAAAGAATATGAGCGAACACGGTAAAACTCAAAAATATTGTATGGGCCCCACTGTACGGGGCGTCAAAGTGCTCCGTTAGGGGCATACCTTCGATGCTGCAGAGACAGGCATGACTTGCCATGTTGCTGCAAACCAGCCCCTCGAGGGTGTTTCAAGTGAGCGGTAGATGTTGCAACCATGAAGAATTTCGCTGGTGCTTCAAGAGCGGCAGTTCTTGTTGCGATCGATCGGCGGCTACGCGAACGATGTTGTGGGGGAGGCTGGGAGCGGTGTTGCAAGGGAGGTGGTGAGCTATGTCGCGAAGCCGGTGCGCCGACGCCGTGTGCCAATGCTGCGTTTGGGGCACCCCTGCAGCGAGCTCGCCTGTTCCCTGCGTCACCTGCTGGAGGTCACCTAACACCACTGGCGAACAAGATGGTGCTGCGAGCCGGAGGTGATGCTATAGTTTGATTTAGGGTTGTGTGGGGCATAGCCTCCACATATCTCGTATATATATAAGACCAACAATACATAGTTAGATTACAATACGACACATATAAGACCGTTTCCAACACACCCCCTCAATCTGAACTACTACTACATACAAGGTTCAGATTGGACCGGAAACGTTCTAACATCTGTCGTGTGGCCGGTTTAGTAAATACATCAGCCAGTTGGTCATTAGACGAGATAAACCTGACATCTAAAACACCAGAAGCGACACGCTCTGTTGGGTAACGTTGCAGAAAACAAAAATTTTCCTACTCGTTTCACCAAGATCATCTAGGAGTTCATCTAGCAACGAGTCATTGGATGCATCTACGTACCTTGTAGATCGCGAGCGGAAGCGTTCAAAGAACGGGGATGATGTAGTCGAACACGACGTGATTCGAATCACCGGAGATCCTAGCACCGAACGGACGGCACCTCCGCGTTCAACACACGTACGGAACAGCCACGTCTCCTCCTTCTTGATCCAGCAAGGGAGGGAGGAGAGGTTGAGGGAGATGGCACCAGCAGCAGCACGACGGCGTGGTGTTGATGGAGCTGCAGTACTCCGGCAGAGCTTCGCTAAGCAATAAGGAGATGGAGGAGGTGTTGGGGAGGGAGAAGGAGGCAACCAAAGGCCAAGGACTCAAGGTATGAAGTCCCTCCTCTCCCCCACTATATATAGGGGTGCCAAGGGGGGGTGGCCGTCCCTAGGAGATTGGATCTCCTAGGGGGTGCGGCGGCCAAGGGGGGTTTCCCTCCCCCCCAAGGCACCTAGGAGGTGCCTTACCCTCCTAGGACTCTTGCCCCCTTGAACCCTAGGCGCATGGGCCTATGTGGGGCTGGTGCCCTTGGCCCAAGCAGGCCAAGGCGCACCCCCTACAGCCCATGTGGCCCCCGGGGATGGGTGGCCCCACCCGGTGGGCCCCCGGGACCCCTCCGGTGGTCCCGGTACAATACCGATAACCCCGAAACTTGTCCCGATGCCCGAAACAGGACTTCCCATATATAAATCTTTACCTCCGGACCATTCCGGAACTCCTCGTGACGTCCGGGATCTCATCCGGGACTCCGAACAACATTCGGGTTACTGCATATACATATCCCTACAACCCTAGCGTAACTGAACCTTAAGTGTGTAGACCCTACGGGTTCGGGAGACATGTAGACATGACCGAGATCGCTCTCCGGTCAATAACCAACAGCGGGATCTGGATACCCATGTTGGCTCCCACATGCTCCACGATGATCTCATCGGATGAACCACGATGTCGAGGATTTAATCAACCCCGTATGCAATTCCCTTTGTCAATCAATATGTTACTTGCCCGAGATTCGATCGTCGGTATCCCAATACCTCGTTCAATCTTGTTACCGGCAAGTCACTTTACTCGTACCGTAATGCATGATCCCGTGACCAAACACTTGGTCACTTTGAGCACATTATGATGATGCATTACTGAGTGGGCCCAGTGATATCTCTCCGTCATACGGAGTGACAAATCCCAGTCTCGATCCATATAAAACAATAGATACTTTCGGAGATACCTGTAGTGCACCTTTATAGTCACCCAGTTACGTTGTGACGTTTGATACACCCAAAGCACTCCTACGGCATCCAGGAGTTATACGATCTCATGGTCGAAGGAAGAGATACTTTGACATTGCAAAAACTCTAGCAAACGAACTATACGATCTTGTGCTATGTTTAGGATTGGGTCTTGTCCATCACATCATTATCCTAATGATGTGATCCCGTTATCAATGACATCCAATGTCCATAGCCAGGAAACCATGACTATCTATTGATCAACGAGCTAGTCAACTAGAGGCTTACTAGGGACATGTTGGTGTCTGTTATTCACACATGTATTACGATTTCCGGATAACACAATTATAGCATGAATAAAGACAATTATCATGAACAAAGAAATATAATAATAATGCTTTTATTATTACCTCTAGGGCATATTTCCAACAGTCTCCCACTTGCACTAGAGTCAATAATCTAGTTACATTGTGATGAATCGAACACCCATGGAATTCTGGTGTTGATCATGTTTTGCTCTTGGGAGAGGTTTAGTCAACGGATCTGCTACATTCAGGTCCGTATGTACTTTACAAATCTCTATGTCTCCATCTTGAACATTTTCACGGATGGAGTTGAAGCGACGCTTGATGTGCCTTGTCTTCTTGTGAAACCTGGGCTCCTTGGCAAGTGCAATAGCTCCAGTGTTGTCACAGAAGAGCTTGATCGGCCCCGACGCATTGGGTATGACTCCTAGGTCGGTGATGAACTCCTTCACCCATATTGCTTCATGTGCTGCCTCCGAGGCTGCCATGTACTCCGCTTCACATGTAGATCCCGCCACGACGCTTTGCTTGCAACTGCACCAGCTTACTGCCCCACCATTCAAAATATACACGTATCCGGTTTGTGACTTAGAGTCATCCAGATCTGTGTCGAAGCTAGCGTCGACGTAACCTTTTACGACGAGCTCTTCGTCACCTTCATAAACGAGAAACATTTCCTTAGTCCTTTTCAGGTACTTCAGGATATTCTTGACCGCTGTCCAGTGTTCCTTGCCGGGATTACTTTGGTACCTTCCTACCAAACTTACGGCAAGGTTTACATCAGGTCTGGTACACAGCATGGCATACATAATAGAACCTATGGCTGAGGCATAGGGGATGACACTCATCTCTTCTATCTCTGCTGCCGTGGTCGGACATTGAGCTGAGCTCAATTTCACACCTTGCAAAACAGGCAAGAACCCTTTCTTGGACTGATCCATTTTGAACTTCTTCAAAATCTTATCAAGATATGTGCTTTGTGAAAGACCTATGAGGCGTCTTGATCTATCCCTATAGATCTTGATGCCTAATATATAAGCAGCTTCTCCAAGGTCCTTCATTGAAAAATTCTTATTCAAGTAGGCCTTAATGCTGTCCAAAAGTTCTATATCATTTCCCATCAAAAGTATGTCATCTACATATAGTATGAGAAATGCTATAGAGCTCCCACTCACTTTCTTGTAAACACAGGCTTCTCCATAAGTCTGTGTAAACCCAAACGCTTTGATCATCTCATCAAAACGAATGTTCCAACTCCGAGATGCTTGCACCAGCCCATAAATCGAGCGTTGGAGCTTGCACACCTTGTCAGCATTTTTAGGATTAACAAAACCTTCCGGCTGCATCATATACAATTCTTCCTTAAGGAAACCATTAAGGAATGCCGTTTTGACGTCCATTTGCCAAATTTCATAATCATAAAATGCGGCAATTGCTAACATGATTCAGACGGACTTCAGCTTCGCTACCGGTGAGAAAGTCTCATCATAGTCAATCCCTTGAACTTGTCGATAACCCTTAGTGACAAGCCGAGCTTTATAGATGGTCACATTACCATCCGCGTCTGTCTTCTTCTTAAAGATCCATTTATTTTCTATGGCTCGCCGTTCTACGGGCAAGTCAGTCAAAGTCCATACTTCGTTTTCATACATGGATCCTATCTCGGATTTCATGGCTTCTAGCCATTTGTCGGAATCCGGACCCGCCATCGCTTCTTTATAGTTCGAAGGTTCACCGTTGTCTAACAACATGATTTCCAAGACAGGGTTGCCGTACCACTCTGGTGCGGAACGTGTCCTCGTGGACCTTCGAATTTCAGTAGGAGCTTGATGAGAAGTATCTTGATCATTATCATTAACTTCCTCTCTAGTCGGTGCAGGCACCTCAGGAACATTTTCTTGAGTTGCGCCATTTTCCGGTTCAAGAGGTAATACTTCATCAAGCTTTACTTTCCTCCCACTTACTTCTTTCGAGAGAAACTCTTTCTCCAGAAAGGACCCATTCTTGGCAACAAAGATCTTGCCTTCGGATCTGAGGTAGAAGATATACCCAACAATTTCTTTAGGGTATCCTATGAAGACGCATTTTTCCGATTTGGGTTCGAGCTTTTCAGGTTGAAGTTTCCTGACATAAGCATCGCATCCCCAAACTTTTAGAAATGACAGCTTAGGTTTCTTCCCAAACCATAATTCATACGGTGTCGTCTCAACGGATTTCGACGGGGCCCTATTTAAAGTGAATGCGGCAGTCTCTAAAGCATAGCCCCAAAAAGATAGTGGTAAATCGGCAAGAGACATCATAGATCGCACCATATCTAATAGAGTGCGATTACGATGTTCGGACACACCATTACGCTGAGGTGTTCCAGGCGGCGTGAGTTGTGAAACTATTCCACATTTTCTTAAGTGTGTACCAAACTCGTGACTCAAGTATTCTCCTCCACGATCTGATCGTAGAAACTTGATTTTCCTGTCACGTTGATTCTCAACTTCACTCTGAAATTCCTTGAACTTTTCAAAGGTCTCAGACTTGTGTTTCATTAAGTAGACATACCCATATCTACTCAAGTCATCAGTGAGGGTGAGAACATAACGATAGCCACCGCGAGCCTCAACACTCATTGGACCGCACACATCAGTATGTATGATTTCCAATAAGTTGGTTGCTCTCTCCATTGTTCCTGAGAATGGAGTCTTGGTCATTTTTCCCATGAGACATGGTTCGCACGTGTCAAATGATTCGTAATCAAGAGACTCTAAAAGTCCATCAGCATGGAGCTTCTTCATGCGTTTGACACCTATGTGACCGAGGCGGCAGTGCCACAAGTATGTGGGACTATCACTATCAATCTTACATCTTTTGGTACTTACACTATGAATATGTGTAGCATTACGCTCGAGATTCATAAAGAATAAACCATTCACCATCGGAGCATGACCATAAAACATATCTCTCATATAAATAGAACAACCATTATTCTCGGATTTAAATGAGTAGCCATCTCGAATTAAACGAGATCCTGATACAATGTTCATGCTCAAACTTGGCACAAAATAACAATTATTGAGGTTCGAAACTAATCCCGTAGGTAAATGTAGAGGTAGCGTGCCGACGGCGATCACATCGACCTTGGAACCATTCCCGACGCGCATCGTCACCTCGTCCTTCGCCAGTCTCCGTTTATTCCGCAGCTCCTGTTGTGTGTTACAAATATGAGCAACGGCACCGGTATCAAATACCCAGGAGTTACTACGATTACTGGTAAGGTACACATCAATTACATGTATATCAAATATACCTTTTGTTTTGCCGGCCTTCTTGTCTGCTAAGTATTTGGGGCAGTTCCGCTTCCAGTGACCACTTTCCTTGCAATAAAAACACTCAGTCTCGGGCTTGGGTCCATTCTTTGGCTTCTTCCCGGCAGCTTGCTTGCTGGGCGCGGCAACTACCTTGCCGTCCTTCTTGAAGTTCTTTTTACCCTTGCCCTTCTTGAACTTAGTGGTTTTATTGATCATCAACACTTGATGTTCCTTTCCGACTTCTACCTCTGCTGATTTCAGCATAGCAAATACTTCAGGAATGGTCTTTTCCATCCCCTGCATATTGAAGTTCATCACAAAGCTCTTGTAGCTCGGTGGAAGCGACTGGAGGATTCTGTCAATGACCGCATCATCCGGGAGATTAACTCCCAGCTGAGTCAAGCGGTTATGTAACCCAGACATAGTGAGTATGTGCTCACTGACAGAACTATTTTCCTCCATCTTACAGCTGAAGAATTTGTCAGAGACTTCATATCTCTCGACCCGGGCATGAGCTTGGAAAACCATTTTCAGCTCTTCGAACATCTCATATGCTCCATGTCTCTCAAAACGCTTTTGGAGCCCCGGCTCTAAGCTGTAAAGCATGCCGCACTGAACGAGGGAGTAGTCATCAGAACGTGCCTGCCAAGCGTTCATAACGTCTTGTTCTGCAGGGAGAACAGGTGCATCACCTAGCGGTGCTTGTAGGACATAATCTTTCTTGGCAGCTATGAGGATGATCCTCAGGTTCCGGACCCAGTCCGTATAGTTGCTGCCATCGTCTTTCAGCTTGGTTTTCTTTAGGAACGCGTTGAAGTTGAGGACTACGTTGGCCATTTGATCTACAAGACATATTGTAAAAAAATTTTAGACTAAGTTCATGATAATTAAGTTCATCTAATCAAATTATAATGAACTCCCACTCAGATTTGACATCCCTTTGGTCATCTAAGTGTTACACGATCCGAGTCGACTAGGCCGTGTCCGATCATCACGTGAGACGGACTAGTCATCGTCGGTGAACATTCTCATGTAGATCGTATCTTCCATACGACTCATGTTCGACCTTTCGGTCTCCGTGTTCCGAGGCCATGTCTGTACATGCTAGGCTCGTCAAGTTAACCCTAAGTGTTTTCGCTGTGTAAAACTGTCTTACACCCGTTGTATGTGAACGTAAGAATCTATCACACCCGATCATCACGTGGTGCTTCGAAACGACGAACTGTAGCAACGGTGCACAGTTAGGGGAGAACACTTCTTGAAATTTTGTAAGGGATCATCTTATTTACTACCGTCGTTCTAAGTAAACAAGATGCATAAAACATAATAAACATCACATGCAATTATATAAAGTAGTGACATGATATGGCCAATATCATATAGCTCCTTTGATCTTCATCTTCGGGGCTCCATGATCATCTTGTCACCGGCATGACACCATGATCTCCATCATCATGATCTCCATCATCGTGTCTTCATGAAGTTGTCACGCCAACGACTACTTCTACTTCTATGACTAACGCGTTTAGCAATAAAGTAAAGTAGTTTACATGGCGTTCTTTAATGACACGTAGGTCATACAAAAATAAAGACAACTCCTATGGCTCCTGCCGGTTGTCATACTCATCGACATGCAAGTCGTGATTCCTATTACAATAGCATGAACATCTCATACATGACATATAGATCATTCATCATTCATCACAACTTTGGCCATATCATATCACAAAGCACTTGCTGCAAAAACAAGTTAGACGTCCTCTAATTGTTGTTTGCAAGTTTTACGTGGCTGAAGTAGGGTTCTAGCAAGAACGTTTTCTTACCTACGTGAAACCACAACGTGATTTGTCAACTTCTATTTACCCTTCATAAGGACCCTTTTCATCGAATCCGCTTCAACTAAAGTAGGAGAGACAGACACCCGCCAGCCACCTTATGCAACTTGTGCATGTTAGTCGGTGGAACCGGTCTCACGTAAGCGTACGTGTAAGGTTGGTCCGGGCCGCTTCATCCCACAATACCGCTGAAGCAAGATAAGACTAGTAGCGGCAAGAAAGTTGACAAATCTACGCCCACAACCAATTGTGTTCTACTCGTGCAAGAAGAACTACGCATAGACCTAGCTCATGATGCCACTGTTGGGTAACGTTGCAGAAAACAAAAATTTTCCTACTCGTTTCACTAAGATCATCTAGGAGTTCATCTAGCAACGAGTCATTGGATGCATCTACGTACCTTGTAGATCGCGAGCGGAAGCGTTCAAAGAACGGGGATGATGTAGTCGAACACGACGTGATTCGAATCACCGGAGATCCTAGCACCGAACGGACGGCACCTCCGCGTTCAACACACGTACGGAACAGCCACGTCTCCTCCTTCTTGATCCAGCAAGGGAGGGAGGAGAGGTTGAGGGAGATGGCACCAGCAGCAGCACGACGGCGTGGTGTTGATGGAGCTGCAGTACTCCGGCAGAGCTTCGCTAAGCAATAAGGAGATGGAGGAGGTGTTGGGGAGGGAGAAGGAGGCAACCAAAGGCCAAGGACTCAAGGTATGAAGTCCCTCCTCTCCCCCACTATATATAGGGGTGCCAAGGGGGGGTGGCCGGCCCTAGGAGATCCAATCTCCTAGGGGGTGAGGCGGCCAAGGGGGGTTTCCCTCCCCCCCAAGGCACCTAGGAGGTGCCTTACCCTCCTAGGACTCTTGCCCCCTTGAACCCTAGGCGCATGGGCCTATGTGGGGCTGGTGCCCTTGGCCCAAGCAGGCCAAGGCGCACCCCCTACAGCCCATGTGGCCCCCGGGGATGGGTGGCCCCACCCGGTGGGCCCCCGGGACCCCTCCGGTGGTCCCGGTACAATACCGATAACCCCGAAACTTGTCCCGATGCCCGAAACAGGACTTCCCATATATAAATCTTTACCTCCGGACCATTCCGGAACTCCTCGTGACGTCCGGGATCTCATCCGGGACTCCGAACAACATTCGGGTTACTGCATATACATATCCCTACAACCCTAGCGTAACTGAACCTTAAGTGTGTAGACCCTACAGGTTCGGGAGACATGTAGACATGACCGAGATCGCTCTCCGGTCAATAACCAACAGCGGGATCTGGATACCCATGTTGGCTCCCACATGCTCCACGATGATCTCATCGGATGAACCACGATGTCAAGGATTTAATCAACCCCGTATGCAATTCCCTTTGTCAATCGATATGTTACTTGCCCGAGATTCGATCGTCGGTATCCCAATACCTCGTTCAATCTTGTTACCGGCAAGTCACTTTACTCGTACCGTAATGCATGATCCCGTGACCAAACACTTGGTCACTTTGAGCTCATTATGATGATGCATTACTTGAGTGGGCCCAGTGATATCTCTCCGTCATACGGAGTGACAAATCCCAGTCTCGATCCATATAAAACAATAGATACTTTCGGAGATACCTGTAGTGCACCTTTATAGTCACCCAGTTACGTTGTGACGTTTGATACACCCAAAGCACTCCTACGGTATCCAGGAGTTATACGATCTCATGGTCGAAGGAAGAGATACTTTGACATTGCAAAAACTCTAGCAAACGAACTATACGATCTTGTGCTATGTTTAGGATTGGGTCTTGTCCATCACATCATTATCCTAATGATGTGATCCCGTTATCAATGACATCTAATGTCCATAGCCAGGAAACCATGACTATCTATTGATCAACGAGCTAGTCAACTAGAGGCTTACTAGGGACATGTTGGTGTCTGTTATTCACACATGTATTACGATTTCCGGATAACACAATTATAGCATGAATAAAGACAATTATCATGAACAAAGAAATATAATAATAATGCTTTTATTATTGCCTCTAGGGCATATTTCCAACACGCTCACGCACAAAGTGAAAATCTATCTCTATGTGCTTGGTTCTTGCGTGAAAGACTGGATTTGCCGTCAAGTACATAGCCCCAAGATTGTCACACCACATAATGGTGGTACGCTGCTTGAAGACCCCAAGCTCCTTGAGTAAGGTCTCCACCCAGATTACTTCAGCTGCTCCATTAGCTAAAGTTTATACTCTGCCTCCGTACTCGATCTAGAGACAGTTGGCTGTTTCTTGGAACTCCATGAGACAAGATTTGATCCAACAAACACAGCAAAACCACTAGTGGAGCGGCAGTCATCAATGCATCCAGCCCAATCAGCATCCGTGAAAATACTGACTCCAGTGGAAGGAGATTTACGAATCCTCAATCCCATACTCAAAGTCCCTTTGACATAACGCAATATACGCTTGACAGATTCCCAATGCTCATTAGTCGACTGTGATAAATACTGGCAAACCTTGTTGACTGCAAAGGACAGGTCAGGACGAGTGAGCGTTAAATACTGAAGTCCTCCAACAATGCTGCGATATCGAGTGGCATCCTCAACACCCAAGGGAGTGCCGACCTCACGAGCCAGATGCTCAGTGGTAGATAATGGTGTAGAGGTAGACCTGCAATTCTCCATACTCACACGATGAAGAAGATCAAGTGCATACTTGCGTTGAGTCAGCGTCATGCCCCCTGAATTATAGGATACTTCAAGCCCCAAGAAATACTGGAGAGGACCAAGATCATTGATAGGAAAACTGTCTGAGAGAGACCTCACCAGACGATCAACTGCAGCCGGAGTGGAGCCAGCAATGACAATATCATCAACATACACAAGCATGTATATCTGGACGCCATGCGCAGCAAAGATGAATAGAGATGCATCCGCCTTGGAAGGAACAAAACCAAGCTGAAGAAGTCGAGCACTGAGGCGAGCATACCAAGCACGTGGCGACTGTTTGAGACCATAAAGAGCCCATTGCAACTTGCACACATGCAAAGGAAACCGAGCATCTTCAAAACCTGGTGGTTGCTGCATATAAACAGTCTCGGAAAGGAAACCATGAAGAAATGCATTGCTGACATCAACTTGCCGCAAACTCCATCCTCGTGAAACAGCAAGCGAAAGAGCCAGAAGAATAGTAGTCGGTTTGACCACGGGACTGAAAGTATCACCATAGTCAAGACCTTGCTGTTGAGTAAAACCACGAGCAACGAGGCGAGCCTTGTGCTTGTCAACAGACCCATCAGCGTGTTGCTTCGTCTTGAACACCCATTTACTGCCAACAATGTTAACGCCAGGGAGTCGAGGAACCAAGACCCATGTGCCATTTTGACGAAGTGCTGCAAACTCAGCAGCCATAGCATCACGCCACGCCGGCTCACGGAGGGCATCACGATGTGACATCAGTGTCGCAAAGAATGCACGAGGAAGAGGATTATACCGCACCATCTCATCAATAAATTCCTTCTCACGACGAGTAGCATCACGGGTACGAGTCACCATTGGGTGAGGGGGCTCGACGGCGGTAGGCGTAGGCAAGGATGGCGACGGTGCTGAACTTGGCGAAGATGCGGGACTTGGCGATAGTGGCACAGGAGCCGGCGAAGATGGCTCATGGGCCGACTCATGGGCCGACGAGGCACACGGGGAGCCGGCCGCCGCTCCAGGTGCTGGCGAGGCTGACTCGCGGGCTGGCGAGGCCGACGCGTTGACTGGCGAGACCGATGTGCTGGCTAGGGAGACCGACTCGCTGGCTGGCGAGGCGCAGAAGGAGCCAGCCGCACGGGCAGGCGGGACCCCCGTCTAGGAAGCCTGGCCGCCATGCACGTCGATCTGCATGGCGTGTACGTCGAGCGCGGCTGGGTGCGGAGCCTGCACAGGAGAAACGATGGCTAGGCCAGATGGATTAGTAGCCAAGTAGGTTAAGTCATAATTACGCAATGAGCACTCGTAGACGGTTCTGTGGATGGAAAAGAAATAGCCTCGTCAAGTGTGGATACATCGACAGTGACACCGGGAGTAGCAAACGGAAAGACAGACTCGTCAAAGATAACGTCACACGAGATGTATATACGACCCATAGATCGATCAAGACACTTGTACCCCTTATGCATAGGACTATATCCCAGAAAAACACACATCTTGGACCGAAACTCTAGTTTGTGTGAGTTATACTTCCGCAAACTAGGCCAACAAGCACACCCGAAGGTACAAAGAAAAGAATAGTTGGTTGGAATTTTCAGAAGACGATGAATAGGAGTATCTTGACCAAGCACGGGGGTGGGCATGCGGTTAATAAGGTAACACGCAGTCAGAAAAGCTTCATCCCAATAACGTAAAGGGAGAGACGAGTGAGCCAACAAAGCAAGACCAGTTTCAACCAAGTGTCGGTGTTTGCGCTCGGCAATGCCATTCTGTTGGGAGGTGTGAGGGCAAGAGACTTGGTGAGAGATGCCCAGACAAAGAAAATAACGGTGCAACTTATGGTATTCACCCCCCAGTCAGATTGGACAGTTTAAGCTTAGCATCCAAAAGGCGCTCAACATGTGCTTGAAAAGCATAGAACACCTGTTCAACATCAGACTTATGTTTCAGTAGATAGATCCAACAAAAACGGGAGTAGTCATCAATAAAACTCACATAATACTTGTACCCCCCAGAGGAAGCATGAGCAGGGCCCCAAACATCAGTATGAACTAATTCAAGAGGCATAGTAGACACACGAGTAGAAGCAGTATAAGATAGTTGACGACTTTTACCACATTGACAAGCATCACAAACTAAAGCAGAAGTATCTGAGGTTGAACACTCGAGATCATTATTCCTAACAATGGAACTGACGACATTTTTGGATGGATGACCGAGACGCTGATGTCACTGAGATGAGGAGACACGGATGCTGGACGACGCTTGACGCTCAGACAGATGCGAGGCTCGTCCGAGTGGAAGAGGGTAGAGCCCTCCTTTGCTTCTACCTCGAAGAAGAATTCTCCTGGTGGCTTTGTCCTTAACAAGGAAAAAATATTTATGAAATTCAATGAAGATACGATTATCCGACACAAGACGATAGACTGATAGAAGATGTTGGCTGATATTTGGAACATGTAAAATATTATTCAGGCGAAGAGAAGAACCGGCTAAGGTCGAGTGCCCAATATGCGAAATAGACAAACCTGAGCCATTGGCCACCTGAACCTGATCATGGCCGCCGTAGCGCTCGCGGAACTGAAGACGCTCCAGGTCACTAGTCAGGTGATCCGTGGTGCCGGAGTCCAGAACCCAGTGCATGGAGTTGTTGGAGGAGGTCGATGCATTATATGTCGAGCGACCATTGCCGCTGGAGTAGTCTGAATCGAAGCGCTTCTTGCTGGTGTCGGCTTCGTGACCCCAATTCTTGCAAATCTGGCACCTCGGGCGCCAGCAACGATTGCCATTGCGGCTGTTGCCGCCTCCTCCACCGCCGTTGTTACGACGGTTGTCTTGGCCGCCGTGCTGGTAGCCCTGCCCCTGTTGCTGCGGGTAGCCTCCAGCAGGGCGGACGTCAGTGGCACGACCAGTGTCGGGTGCTCGAGGACGGTTGACGGGGGCGGGAGCACCGGACCATGCCACGGCGTTGGCCGACGAGGTCCACTCCTCATCGTCGGCCTGCTGCGACAGCTGCAGCGCTTCATAGTTGAGAACCATGGAGTAGAACTCAGCCAGCGCGACCGGGGTCACCACGACGCTGAGTGAAGCCGCGATCGGGTTGAAGGCCTTGCCCAATCCGGTAAGCATGTAGTCGATGATCTCGTCATCAGCGAGAGGGGATCCAGTAGAGGCCATGGCGTCAGCAAGAGCCTTCACCTTGTGCATGTACTCGCTGGCAGTCATGTCGTTCTTCTTGAGCGACTGAATCTGTCGCCGGATGTGCCGAACCCCGGCACGGTTCTGCGCGCTAAACATGGCGTGGATGGAGGTCCACGCGGCAGCAGCGGACTTGCAGCTGATCAGCTGAGAAGCAATGTCCTCCGTCATGGAGGAGAGGAGCATCGCGAGGACCTTCTGGTCCTGCGTCCACCACGTTGCATACGCAGGGTTTGCCACAGTGGTGGCGGCAGCACCCGTCCCCTGGGAGATGGTTGTGGGCGGAGCAGCGACGGAGCCGTCGAGGTAGCCATGGAGAGAGGCACCGGAGAGATGCGTCACGGCGAGGGTGCGCCATAGCGGGAAGTTGCCGCGATCCAGTCGTACGCCAAGGGAAGGCGCGATGGACGGGACTGGCGCCGTCGCGGCCGGAGGCGTCACAACCGGGCCGATAATGGCCAGTTGCATCGTGGCGGAAGAGGAAGCAGACGCCATCGAACAGGAGCTGCGAGGCCGGGCGTTGACGCAGGAACGAGCGGCGACGCGAGATCGATCGAGGCGAGCGGCGATGCGATCGAGCGAGCGGCGACGCGAGAAAACGAGCGTGCGGCGCGGCTTGAAAAAGAGGCTCTGTTACCAAGTTTGATTTAGGGTTGCGTGGGGTATAGCCTCCACATATCTCGTATATATATAAGACCATCAATACAGAGTTAGATTACAATACGACACGTATAAGACCGTTTCCAGCAGCTACCAGTGGCTGGTGCATGATGCTGCAACGCGAGGAGAAGTCATGGGGTAACTTGACTGCTTCGTCAACCGATCGAATGGTTACAAAGGGTGGATCCGCGAGCCAACTGATTGATTCCCGCCATATATTATAGTATCTACTTATTACATATTCTCTATCTCTGCTACTTAAAAAGAAAATACCGTTCCCTCTTAAATCAAATCCTTCATCCAACCTTCTAAATTTGATTGATGGTAAAGCCTGGTACCGGTCAGACATGTTTGATAACCCAATAAACAGTAATAAATTCAATATCCGTAAACAAATAAATACTAGGGTTCAAATCCTGGTGCTCGCATTTATTCCTGGATTTATTTCAGGATTTCCGGCGATGCACATTCAGTGGGAGGAGACGTTCCCGTCGACGACGAGGCGCCTACAGTGACTTCGTAAATCTTAAGATGATATGCCGGCTCAGTCTTTCGGAGGTGCTCATAAGGATAGGGTGTGCGTGTGTGCGTTCATAGGGGTGAGTGTATGCGCGTGTATATAAGTGCTTATATCGGTACTGATCTTAAAAAAAACCCAATAAACAGTAATAAATTCAATATCCGTAAACAAATAAATACTAGCAATTAATTTGTTATATCTTTGGTAACTCAATAAAGTAGATCAATCTCATGCACATACCTATGTTGCCCCCGTGTCAAACCTATTTACTTAAACAAAGAGTAGCGTTCCTTTTTCTTTCAGCAGAACGCTTTGTCAATTGGTCTCCTGCTCCCAACACGTCCCTTCACCGATATCTTTTTGTCCAACTGAAATTTTTAGTCCCACCACACCTTTTTTTCGCACATTCCCAGTACGATAATAAATCACCTTAATTTACATATCTTTTACACCAATTTCATCTTAATGTACCTACCAAATTTTTTTATACAATGATAGGCAGGATTTGATAAAAACTTATTTACACAATCAGGGGTAGGATTTGATAAATATTTATTTACATAACCATTTTATGAGCAGATAAATCACGAGGTAAACGTACTAGAATATTTGAATGCCCGTGTGTTCTAGTGATTTCAAAAAGTCACTCACAACCTGGTGCATTGGTTTCGTAGATCTCTGCCACGTAAGAGGATCCGATTCAGCATCTAGCTCCCCGTAAATGCAAACCACAAGCGGCGTCATTTTCGCAGCGCGCTCGAGTCCGCAAAATGGCGTCACCTGGGCAATAAAATGAGAAATATCGGTGCCATGAACTCTTGGATACGCCTTCATAAATTCAGTACGCCATATCTACCTCTACGTAGTACTAGTCTTGACGAGTATACGCACGTCTACTCACCCAAATTGTGTACGCATTCAATTTGGCACGATAAATCTGCGCGATCGAACGTATATGTCACTCGGTCACTCCCCTCAAAATAAATAACGTATCTGTCACTCAATCAATCTCATTTCTTCGACGCGAGAAGACGACGCCGAATCCATCCAGCACCGGTGATTGTTGAAAGATACATGCATGATCTGGCAAAATACACCTGGGCAATCTTCAACACCAAAACAAACGGTGCTGCCTCTTTGTTTGAATGAAGATGAAGAAACGGTGCCGCGCCTCCGGTTTCGGTGCTTGTCGGGGTGCACATATATATACATACCAAACCCACCCCCACCCCCACCTTTCCCATCGTTTTCCCATCGCAAAAACATTAGCTTGGATCGGACAGAGCTTGGCACT